>NC_140284.1:1193449-1226303 GCF_964030765.1 Micromesistius poutassou
TTGCTCCCTTCTGTTCAGTTTCTCGGCTCAAGCTGTTTCTTGTTCAAAATCCAAATAATTCTGATTCCTAAATGTACTACACAGCGTAGCAATTTAAGCCAGAGAAGAAGATAGAGACATCCCATCTTCATCTTTAGACTCATGCCAGTTGGCATTAACTTCCAGGCAACGTGCGCCAAAGAACAGACACAACAGAGCATTCAGAACCATGACCGCTGGCCGGGGACCTACCAGTAAAGCATTGGTTTGGGTTGGCCACTTATCCGCACGGACAACGTCACTTCCTGTCCCTCAACGACAGCCTGATCACTCACGGTTACCTGCGTGGAATGGGAGCGTGGGGATTATTTAAGTAAGACAGAAACGGCCTGACAAATGTTAAAATCTGTTCTAAGATCATTGGAGTGAAACAGAGAGGTGTGGATTCTTCATGTTTAACCCGCCTGTAAAACTAACCTCAATGTACAATCACCTGTCCCCTCTGACTCCTACCTGCTCCCTAGGCTTCATCTGTTTTTGCTTTTTTCTTTTAAGGAAAATACTTATAATTTGACTCTAGAGTCATGTGAGTGTCTTATCTTTGACTCTAGAGTCATGTGAGTGTCTTATCTTTGACTCTAGAGTCATGCGAGTGTCTTATCTTTGACTCCAGAGTCATGTGAGTGTCTTATCTTTGACTCTAGAGTCATGTGACTGTCTTATCTTTGACTCTAGAGTCATGTGAGTGTCTTATCTTTGACTCTAGAGTCATGTGAGTGTCTTATCTTTGACTCCAGAGTCATGTGAGTGTCTTATCTTTGACTCCAGAGTCATGTGAGTGTCTTATCTTTGACTCCAGAGTCATGTGAGTGTCTTATCTTTGACTCTAGAGTCATGTGAGTGTCTTATCTTTGACTCCAGAGTCATGTGAGTGTCTTATCTTTGACTCCAGAGTCATGTGAGTGTCTTTGTTCTCACCAGGAAGGCGGGCGGCTCCTGGAACAGGGCGGCGCGGCGGGGCCCGGGCGGGTCCAGGGCCTCCTCCTGGGGGCTGAGGTACTCCTCGTCGGAGGTGATGGGGCTGCTGACGCCCCTGGGCGGCCCCAGGCTCCCCCGGAGCTCCTGGGCCGAGCCTTCCACACACCAGGAGGCGTTGTGTGAGACAATGCCTGGTTTATGATGGTTCACGATGGTCCGCGGTCTAACTGTTACAGTAGGTCTCTACCTGCTCCTTGACGACGTGTGTCTAAAATGCGCCGTTCATTTGCTTTGTTCCCAAGGTTCTGCGAAATGGTTCGATAAAATGACCCTGGAAATCCAGAGTTCTCGCGAGAGCACAATTTGAATTTGCTCAGCGAGTCACTCTGGGAACGAGCGATACACTCACTCCCCGATTCCCCTGGATCCGAACATTAACCAATCACATCCGTGTATCTGATATAGGTACGGCAAGAGTCTTATCTATTGGTTAGCTCCGCTGGTCTGGATACGTCACCCCTTGTATTCTTCTGATTGGTCGTAGTGTTATCCAATTGCGTGCAGTGATATTTTCAAATGCATGCTTGGGGCCGCCCCTCGAGTCGGGCCGTTCTCATCACTCGTTGCCAGACCCTACAGCTTTCTAGATGTGGCTAAAATGAATATAAAATGCAATAATTAATGTACTTAAAAGTAAATGTTATTTTAGGTTGATGCAATATGATTCAGTTAAATAAAGTCTTTGATCATGTTAATTCAGTGTGTAATTCTTTTTTTTTTCTGTTTCTGTCATCAGAGAAACCATGAGGGGCTTTACAATGAGAATGTAACCTGAGACCGCAGAACAAGAGGCTTCGCATCGAGTGGAACTGCTGCGCTGTAGTGGGCAATTTATAGGTTTGATTTAGCCTCTGAGTTGCTATGGCAACTCTTAGTGAGGTTGCTCAACTGCAATATATGGAAGACACATTTGCTGAGAGTGGGGGGAAAATATATCATCTAACCTTAAATGGAAGGTTGGGGCAGGACCTGGCTTTTGAAAAAGTGGGAGGGATGGTCGCGTTGCTAGGATAGAGCTCGTCCATGATATTGAATCGGTCCAAAACAAATCGCACTACCAGTTATACTAGACTGTAGAGCAATGCAACGGGCGACACACTTATGGATTTATACAATACATAAGTAGACATAAGTAGACAAGTACAAAAGTATGCATAAGTAAGCACAAATTACATACATTAATACATACCTTGAATAACTGTGTTCTTTTTTGTCTATTTACAGTCTAGTCTAGTTATATTTTCTGTGGGAACTTTAACCTCAGGAGAGGGTTTCTTTCATTTTTTCCATAAATATAATCACAAAGGTGATTTGAAAAAGCTCTTTGAAAATCAATTGAAGGAGGTAATGGCCTTGTTGTCCTGCCGGAGCAGGATGTCGGCTCAACTGATTTCCTATAAAATAATCAAAGAAGATTTGCTTTCCCAGAATGAATTACAGAGATGAAGTCTACAACTAACAGACATGATTTAGTTCATCACCAGATCACCATTTGATAAGATCTTAATGATGGTAACACGTTAACTAACTAACTAAGTTACCTGCTTTGACGACGAGGGTGGAGCTTGTGCAGACCTGGCCCACCTCGTTGACGGCCGTGACGGAGTACTTTCCTGCGTCGCTCGGCTTTGCGGACTTGATGAGGAGGCTGTGGCGGTCGCCCTCCACCTTCAGCACACAGGTAGCACTGCCAGAGAGGACGGCGTTGTCTCTTCTCCACGTCACTGAAAAATACAATAAGAAAAATACAAGAAGAAATTGAAAAATAGGCTGAAAGGATCGTTATTAAAAACCAGTGATTTTCCAACCGTGGGTCACGAACCAAAAGCGTGTCAATTCAAATTTTCAAATGTCAAGAACATACAGCCGGGGTTTCATTTAATCATAGGGCAGTGAACTGAAAAGGGGAAAAATGCATAAAGGAAAAGTATAAATAGAGAAATGTTAATTATCTCCCTTTTTGGTCATGTTGAAAATGAAGCACTGCTTATTTTACTGCATGAAATACGCGGTGGGTGCGTGGCCATAAGTAACTCCACAGGTGGGCGACTGTAGATGACGTTCTGGTAACCTCTGGTTTAAACTACAGAGTGCGTTGCCAACCTTCTGGAAGAGGGGTGCCGGCGATGACGCACTTCAGGAGCACGTCCGCTCCGGCGGTGGAGACCACGTCCTTAAGAGGACACTCACACACCGGGGCCTCCATCGGGTCCTCACCAGCAGACACATAGGAGTCGTCTGAGGAGTCTGTAGCATTTCTCAAATCAAGAGAAAGAATTTGGGTCAACTATTCGTTTTTGTATGCATGTCGTTGTTGTTAGACGGGTCAGCTGTTTGTACAGTTTGACACGTCCAACACGACGAATACAACTCTAGAGAGAGGAGGCGGAACAGAGAACATTAAAGAAACACGATTTACAAAAAACAAGAAAGTTAGTAAGAATGTAGTAAGAAGTAAGAATAAAAAAAAGGAATTAAGTAGGAAAGAAACAAAGAACACACAGAAGAAGAAGAGCTTAATATCTGACCGAGCTCTGGAGACATGGCCCGCGTCCTGCGGCTCTTGGCTTTGGTCTTCTGCGCCGCTCCCCCTTTGGCGCTCTTCATCTGCGACGCCGGCTGAGTCGGTTCGGCGGGCTCGTCCTCCACCACGATGGTGGGGATGCTCAGCTTGGAGGCTGGCCTGGTGACCTCCACCTCCATCTTCTCCTCCACTGGACAGGCCGGTGGTGTCCCCCCCGCTGGCCTGGCTGGCAGTGGTTGTGCTGGGAGCTCCTGCACCATCGCAGTCCTCCTCTGCACCAGAGGACTCTCCGGTCTGTTCTCGATCCTCCGCAGGGCCACCTCTATCGGCGTCTTCCTCCCTGAAACCTCCTCCTTTGTAGACGTCTGCACGGGGGACAGCGGCTGAGTGTGCGGCGGCGGCTCCTGGACCCGACAGACCCGCTGCACTAGCGGACTCGGCGGCCTTCGTTCGACTTTACGCAATGACATTTCAACGTTTGTGTTTGGGGACTCTGCACGTAGCACTCGAGTGGCGGCCGGCGAAGGTGACCTCTGAATGATTTCTCTCGCCGGGCTGGCCATCTCCCTCCTGGAACACTGTCCCGGTAGGTCTGACAGCTGCATGGACTCCGGCGGGCCGCCGAGGTTCTGCGGCGACCTGGTGGAGGAGCCTCGTTCTCCACCGGGCTCGTTCTCCTTCTGCTCCTTGGCCCACTGCGCCTGCTCCCTCTCCTGGAGCTTCTGGATCACTTGTGGAGGTATGGGCTCCAGCTTCCTGAAAGGCTGCCGCTGCCGTCCCCTGGAGGTCAGCTGCTCGGTGGAGAAGGACTTCTTCATGTGGGGCTTGCCCACCAGCTTCTTGATGCGCTGGAGCTCCTCGGTGAACTTGTTCTCGATGTCCTGAACCTTCTGCGTGTAGCGCGGCTTGTCCTCCAGCGAGGCGGCCCTCTGCCTGAACATCGACCTCCTCTCGGCCGCGTCCTCTTTCAGCGCCTCCCGTAGGTCCTCTCTGGAACTCTCCCTGGAGATCCCCAGCCGGCTGCCGCCGTCGTCCGAGTCCACGGAGCCTTCGCGGTTGAATCCGGCCCAAGACCTCCCCGAGATGGAGCCTTCGGGAAGGTCGAGGCTGCGTCGTCTCTCCTCCAGGCCGCGCACCTTCTCGAAGACCTTGGAACTGGCCCTGGTGAGCTTGGGCGAAGGTCTGGTGGCCAGGTCCTTCCGGGAGGAGTACTCGCTCACGGGCGTCTGGGGACGCGAGTCCTGGGCGCTGCCTTGGGACATGGCGACCGACTTGGGCTGTCGGACCTTCTCCTCAAACTCCCCGGGCACCGTGTCCTGGTAGTCGGTGGGAACGGCAACCTTCTTCCTCCCACTGAAGCTAATGGGCGTGGTCGAGCCAGAGCGGCTCGGAGAGGCCGAGGAACGGCGGTTCATCCGTGGAGACGGGGGCGGGAGGACTTGAGGGGGAGATTGACTTGAAAATACAAACAAAACAATATTTAAAGACCAGCGTTTCAACAACGATTGACCTGCTATGATGAACACGTTCTGAGAATGTTTTTTGCTCATTGTGTTTGCCTACCTGGTGGCCTTAGAATACTCCTGGTCATCTTCATTTGCAGATTTGTCCATCGCTAAGTCCCATAAATAAAAAAAATACATATAATAATCCTTTTTGATATATACGTAAATGTGTTCAAAACAGGACTGTTCTCCAACAGTTTTACAGCCCCAAAACATGAATCATCAAATGTGATAACAAAGATGACGTGATGATGTGTTAAATCGCATATATTTTGAAATAAGGGAGGTGAGCCAGAATCAAATTGCTTACGTGTAAACACAGGGCGTTCCTCATAGTCTCCGCCCTCGTCTTTGAGCTCAATCTGGTCCCCCCCTTCATCATCTGTAGTCTCTGAATCTGAACAGCGAGCAGAACAACCATTTTCAGAACACAAATGTAAGCTTTTAGCCAATATGGAAGGACACTGATTATTTAACAATATACACAATGAACGTGTAGAAAGGGGCAATGGTTAACAGCAGTAAAAACAATCTCTGTAACCCACATTAACATGATATTTTACCGTGTTTGATCTCCCTGCACTAGTGGAAAAGGAAGTTTCCATAGTGGCAGCAGAAGAAGAAGAGAAGAGAGAAAACACTGTTACCATAGGAACCGATAGAAAGAGTTGTTAGCTATAGGTGATTATAGGTGAAAGGTTACATTGCTATCTGTGGCGGCCAGCAGACACGTATAGATGTGTAGAGCTGAGGCCGTTCTCTCCCAATCAGGAAAGACATGTCTGTCTGGTTTTAAGTTCTCAAAGAGCTTCACCACAGACCCCCACAGCACAGACCCTTCATTTAAGTCTTGACGAAAAATCCCAGTGAGAATTGAATCAGAGGGTGGTACATGGAGGAACCCACTTCCTCGGTGTACGAGACGGTACACAGTAGAACCAGATGAACGCAGAACAGCAGACGGGACAGTGCTTAGCCAGCTAGACGAGCAGCAGGACAGACGCTGGCTTCAACCCCTGATGTCCATACCGGTCTACCTGTTGAGTCCAACCCCCACGTGTTGAAAGTCTGTTACATAACTAAACATAAATGATTATCTTTTGAAAAATGAGTTGTTGAACTAAGCATCATATTGCCAAGGATGAAAACAACCGTGCTCGATAGAAACCCCTGAATTAGTGTTGGTGAAGCCCAGAATAGGCCTGGTGACCGGAGAATCAATACAGCCTTCAGCCACGAGCTCTCCTCTCTGTGGGAGGACGATAACCAGTACACTTACTGACGAGGGAACGAGGACAAAGGACAAAGGAGACGACCACAGGATACGTGAGGCTGGCTGACATAGCATCACATCAAGACATTAGCTCAACAGAGGAGGAAACCGCATTGAACAGTTTGTGTGTGTGTGTGTGTGTGTGTGTGTGTGTGTGTAACAATTTATTTACATTTATCAATGGTCACTTGCGGGACATGTTTGGGGGTTTGTAATAACTTTGAAAGCTGAAATATTTGGAAATAGAACAATGATATTGACAAAATGTGCATAAGGGGCTGAGAGTTATTCAAGATGAATAAAAGTGTGACTAATATGCAGTGTACCTTTGTATCCACGCAGATACCACTCTTTTTTTATCTTAATCAGAGCCATTATGACAGAATCCATTATTTTAATAGCCCTATTCTGAACCTAAAGCCCCATACTCATTATCACCATTGGCATAAAATACGACCTTCCATTATATATATTTCCTGTGTGTGTGTGTGTGTGTGTGTGTGTGTGTGTGTGTGTGTGTGTGTGTGTGTGTGAGTTCCAAAGTTTCCATCTCTAGCATTACAAGGCTAAAGGGGAAGGAAAGCCTGAGTTTGAGTCTACGAAGTCGAGTTCATCCAACGCTTTTTTTTGCCTGCAGAACTGAGAATAGCAGCGCTCGGATTCTCTGTCGCCATCATCACTGACGTGTTGGACACTCTGACAGTTGTCCAGAATAATGACGCTCTTCAACTCTCGAATGACACGGACCACAACAAAGCATGCTTCCCGCCAGCATTACGAATCCAACAGTTTTGGAAATGTTCCATATGGATGGTAAATACTGAACACCACATACCAATGGGTATAGCATGGCAAATGCTGCTAATTTGACACTTACTTGCTTCTCTTTCTTTGGTCTGTATTTCTTCATTGTGTTGGTTGCTATGTTCTCCACCATTGTAAAGAATGTCTCTGTATCTGTTCCTCCATGGAGAGGGGTAGCCTCTATCCCCCCCAACAAGACGCTTACAGTTCAGAGTACAACTGCAGCCCACTGCCCTACAAATCAAGTCATTTGCTACTTACAGGGATTTTCTTCCATGACTTGACGTGAAAGGAGCACAATAAAAACGTGCCGAACGCTACCAAGAAACAAACCAACAAAAAGGAGCGACATGAGGAGAGCATCCCCCACTAAGGTTCCGTCATGCAGCCTATAAGTTGCCTCTGTCGGTCTCCAGCGTGCTCCTGAGAGGGATTCCACTGAGAGGAGAGGCAGCCTCGACTGGGTGGACCATCACGGTCAACGCATCTCGCTGTGCGGGAGAACCCCCTCCTCACTACCGCGTAATCCGGTTCTTCATCATTTCTTCATCCGTTTCTTCGGGTGCTCTTTCTCTCCTCCCCCACTCCTTTAGTCCCAAGTGAGGATGTTTCCCATTCCTTGCGTAACGGGGATATTCTGTGTGTGCGTGTGTGTGCGTGTGCGTGTGCGTGTGCGTGTGTGTGTGTGTGTGCGTGTCTGTGTGCGCGCGCGTGTGTATGTTTGTGTGCATGCATGCGTGAGCTTGTGCGCGCGCGTGTGTGGATGCGTGTGTGTGTGTGTGTGCGTGCGTGTGCGTGTGCGTGTGTGTGTGTGTGTGTGTGCGGGAGGGGGCATAGAGAATCCCTGCATCCGCGACAGGGTCCCCCCTCACTCCTCCGCACCACCGTACAGTATTCAGCATCCACGCGACGAGCTCTCCGACCGGATAGCCATAGCAACCTGCTGCTATTTATAAAGAACCCATCATCTCAGAGTCCGGATCGCATTAAAGTCATCTCCACGCCTCACGTCGAGTAGGAATAAACCCTTGCTTATGAATATCAATCACCCCAAAGCGCACCTCCGCCTCCTATTCTCTCTACGTCCACGTCTCCATTAAAACCCCTTGGGGGGGGGGGGGGGGGGCTACAGTCACCGTGGGTTCATCAAACAGGTGTCACGTGGGTTCATCAACAGGTGTCACGTGGGTTCATCAAACAGGTGTCACGTGGGTTCATCAACAGGTGTCACAGCTGCACGCACGTGGTTCGTTTTTGCGCTGTGATCGGTATTGATCGGTATTGATCGGTTTAGCGCGTGCGCCTTGTTGCTATGAGGGCCAGCCGCCCGTTCGGGTTTTCTAATCTTGCCTCGCCGGATAGGCTCATCAACTATTCATGATTGTACACTCAGAATATCATTAGTATAAATGATTTTTAATTGTATTTCATCATATTCTAATCTTCACTATAATTGCATTCAGAATGTGTCACTTTAGGCCTACCGCTACTGATGACGTAAATACTAACTCAGTACTCACTAAAATACCCCATTAGCCTAGTAAAGCCTACTATACTGCAGTACTGGGCCGTGTAGTCCGGCCTGCCCCTGGTTCCTACAGACCCCACAGTCCCCTGAGGCTAAGGTGGGTACACATGTAAATCATGGCAAAAAATATATATTCTGTTGAATTGGTTGAATATTATACATGTTGAACGTTGCTGAATAAAATCCTCGAAACAAAAACAAGCAACCAAAACACCGTCTCTGCGGCGGGGGCCATTTTGGTTAACGGTCCGGTCCAGATCACGGTCGTGTGGTCGGAGTCGTGTTACTAGTGTTGTTCTCGTCGACTTACGACTCTGAGCCGGCTGCGATGGCCCAGACACCTCCACCCTGAGGAGATGGAGGGTAACAGCAGATCTGTGACGGGCAGGACACAGTTTTCGGCAGAGCAGAGCCCTGATGCCGCTGACACCACCACTGTGTTGGACCACGATATGGCAGCAGCACCATGAGCAGCATAATGACAGCGGAGAGTTGCCAGACGCACCAGCTGCTGCGATGCCAAACGTTTCTGTGAGCGTCAGTGTGAAGGAGGGCTCTGATATTCCCTCTGTTGGTCCAAAGCAGCGCCAATAATGTTCAGAGTTCCTTGGTATATTTGCTGTTCACTTTTACGCTTTGTGGGTACGGTTGTTCTGTATAGTAGTATAGTATACAATAATAACAATAACGTCCTAAATAAGATAACCTCTAAACTTCTACATGCATGTTCCTGTAATAATAATCAAAACCTTAATATAATACAGCACTTCAATCTCCACAAGCAAACATCTGGATCTTGTATAATGAGTACAATAACAGCAGTAGGCAGACAAAGCACTGCATTGTGCAGCGTCTGGTCCTAGCTGTCTTTGTTGTAGACGGGGAAATGGGTTAACCTAAGTTAGTTAATTAGTTAACCTAATGATTGTAAGCGCTTGCCACTTGTTTCTACGTACATCCTCACTGTACCGGAAGCGATATATTGTTCTTCTTTATTCTGACAAATGTACTTATTAAGGCCCTACAATTACATACATACAAGTAAACAAAGCAATATGCAGTAACGTATATGATCAATAAAAATATTCTCAAATGGCATTTCTAGATCAAATAATACATTGATTAAATGACTCATTTGTTGTGCAATTTCATTTCATTTCATTGAGTCCAAGAATAGAGACAGGAATTCGTAATGATGAGCGTAGTCCCAATAGACCCTTTGAGTGCTCTCCACATAGGACAACAACCGTTTCTCTGATACCATAAACATGTATATTATATATATATTATATATAAATTAATCTAAAATAATAAATAAAGTATATATAATATGATAGAATATTAATTAAAAAATGATAATGGAAATCGGTGGAGAAAAGATAACGTTGTAGTGCTTCTCATACAGCCACAGCCTCCATTCATTAGTATTTGTTGACAGGCTGGTCTCGGCCTCTCGGCCTTGTGTGTTATACGGGACGTCGACGTCCCATAGCAACGGGTCTGTCGATGCGCTGCCTGTGTGTGTGCGTGAAGTAGCGTAATCACTATTATGAGCTCCTGTTTGTCCTAACGTGACTCTGTGATGAGGCTCTACACGGGGCTCGTACATCCTGGAAGTATAGGAGCACAGGAATGTTATCGGTGATGACGGTGTTTCAGCAGTCATTATTTTGTAGTTAATAGTGAATTTATTTGTCATTATGTGGAGCCATTGTTGTGTTTCTCGTGCGAGACATGGCAACACAACGTTTTGATTAGCTCACGGTAGATGAACGTATATTTATGATTTTACATTTGCTACAACTCTCTCAAGGCATCGCAAAACATCCCATCATGCTTTCTGATGTACAAGCCCAAAATTAGGCAAATGAAGCGATGTTTGTTTGTGCTCACATTCAGCCCAGAGCGGAGCGGGGGTGTTGCGGCGTGCGGGTTCTGTCTGGGGGGGTTTCCACCGCCGCGCGGTCCAGACTCCACCTGTTCTCTCAGCTCTCTGACCCCAGCGGAGGATGACATGATGGGGAAAGTATCCAAGCACTTTGGACAGACGCCACGGCCGTCATCAGCGGCAGACACACACTCATCTAAAGTTCAACTCCACCGTCCCCTCCGAGGAGTGTAGTGGACGTGTGGTCCACGGAGCGCTCACTGTCTGATGTAACAATAGTCCTGCTATGACTCCAAGACGCTGGTGTGGTCACATGAGCTGTCAGACAAGGCAGTAAGGACCCATTTCTTCACAGTGCTCGTAACAGATCTCATGAGAATAAAGATATAGTAAAATAAGAACAACATTATAATATTAAACTCATGCAATCCCAATGAGTAGGAGTATTTTGTGTCGTATTAATCAGGATTGGCTATAAGTCAAAAGGAGAATTCATATTAGACTACAAGTACCCGGTAATGACACAAATTACTATCCAAACTAGTTAAGAAAATAGTTATACCAAAAACATGTAGTAATGTGAGATTTGAGAATATTCCAGTTGCGTCTGCACTGTAGAAATAGAGGATAGTTCTTTAACCACTCAGGTCCCTCATGGATGATCGACTGCCGCTACGAGCCCAAAAGAACACACCATCAAACACAGGCTGGAACATTCCAGGTTTGGAAACAGCAAGATAATGCAATAATGCACTTCTCAAAACTGAAGCGGACACTTGTTGCACCAAACCACAAACCTATGAACTAAAACCTTATTCCACATACTTAAAAAAACATTTCTATATTTATTCCTCACCAATAAAAGAACATAAGGAATAAAGGAATACAACATACTCAAGCAACTAGAGTCTCAGAGGAGCCCCGTTTAAACAGAGCAGTGGGTAACATAATACTGTTTATCAGTGACACGCTACGAGAACGCTCAGTGACATTTAGTTTAATACGTCCATTCAAATTAGACTTGTGAAATTGTGACGCTGCCGTTTTCTGTTTTTGTTAATCCACAGACCAACCTCCCCGAGAAAGAAATAAACTATACAGTTTAGCGCTAATATTAGCACTGATGTCTTCCTCTGTAACAGGAGTCTCTGCCCATTACCATCAGAAAAATCTAAGGCCTGGCACATTCCATAGTATAAATAACCAGCACTAGTAGTCCACGGCAGAGGGACAGAGAGGGGGAGAGAGAGAGAGAGAGACCATTGATTGAAGTGACAGCTGTAGAAGCAGTTGGATATAGATTGCCTCACATAGGTGAAAACCGAATGGCAGAAGAACATTTTCTATAACAATACAAAGGTTTCAGTGGATTTATTCTTTTGGCAGCAGGGGAGGGCTAGCGTTTGTTGAATCAACAAGCCTCCCAGCTGTTAGTGGTCATGTTGAATAGAACAACAACAGTGTCGCTATCATTCTAGTAACAACTCCACAAATGAACCAGCCTAGCTCAGGTTCCGTCTCTTGGAATGTGAATCGACAATTAAAAGTCATCTTGATTAAAAGTCACAAAAGGGAAAACTCCTTGTGATTTAGAATACTGAGTTGCATGCAAACACAAGCAGACATAGTCCTCTGTGACCAGTAGCAGTCCGTTGTACTGTATTGTTATTACCTGTAGCTCTTAAACATGCAGACAACCATTTCTGGAGTCAAAGAATCATCAGAATCTACTCACGGTCTTGCTGGGCAGTCTTTTTACATGAAAATATCCCCCAAACTGATTCGATGTGATACGGGAATACTCTGACGGTAAAACATCAAATCCACAGCGTTAATGCAATGCCTATGCAACACACCGATGATTCACATTGGTGTGGTTAGGTTTAGGTTAAGTTAGGTTTAGGTTGGTAGTAGGTTACCAAGCCGTCTGCTACATCACTCATCAGCGTGTGTCTTTAATGTTATTCGTTTTTTTGAGCTGATACTTGACTGCTCCTTAGAGAACATTTTATTTCATTTCTGTCATCCAAACCGACACTGAATGCTGTCACATGAGGCAGAGAGAAAAGCCAGAGTCAAGACATAACACTGCATTGCATCATCACATTTATGCAGAGCTCCTTGGCCCACCCCAGGCCTCTTCACCCCCCCCCCCCCCCCCCCCCCCGCGTGGGTCTAGATAACGAGGTGGACGGTAGGCCTACGTCGTCAGCGGGGACGGCGGGGACACAGTCCTGTTGCAGGACTCAGCAGATGTCCCTGATTGGCTGATACCTCTGCTCATTAACCCTCGTTAGTCTCTCATGGCTGCTGCTGCTGGCCTCCACCTGGACGTCTCCTCAGTGGTGTGCGGTGGTGAGTAGAACCCACACAACCTAGCAGCGACCAGTCCGCCAATACCAGCGTGGTCCATGGTCCGTCCTCCACGCATGCGTTCCTTGAGAGGTACACCCAGACCCCTAACTGCTTCTCTACGGACTGTAACTCACTGTAGTGAGATCCACTTCACTTTGGTAAAAGCATCTCCTCAAGGGCATAATAGTATCAGCGTATGCATGAAAAGGAAGTCTAGTGGTAGCAGGATATTCAAGAAATCTGAAAACTCCCAGACGTAAGGTTCTGTATCTGACCCCACTCAGTGGCTGTGGTTCTAGGACCTGTATCTGACCCCACTCAGTGGCCGTGGTTCTAGGACCTGTATCTGACCCCACTCAGTGGCCGTGGTTCTAGGACCTGTATCTGACCCCACTCAGTGGCTGTGGTTCTAGGACCTGTATCTGACCCCACTCAGTGGCCGTGGTTCTAGGACCTGTATCTGACCCCACTCAGTGGCCGTGGTTCTAGGACCTGTATCTGACCCCACTCAGCGGCTGTGGTTCTAGGTTCGATCCCCTAACATCCCTTGACTTTCCATCCTGTAGGCCATCCTTGAGCCAGGTGCCCTAACCCCCTACCTGCTCCCTAGCTCCCTGTACCTCACTCAGGGGCTCTGGAGAAACCGCCGCAGCCACAGGACTGAAACACGGATCAACGACCAATACATGACCGTGTGACCGTACGGATCAACGACCAATACATGACCATGTGACCGTACGGATCAACGACCAATACATGACCATGTGACCGTACGGATCAACGACCAATACATGACCATGTGACCGTACGGATCAACGACCAATACATGACCATGTGACCGTATGGATCAACGACCAATACATGACCATGTGACCGTACGGATCAACGACCAATACATGACCATGTGACCGTATGGATCAACGACCAATACGTGACCATGTGACCGTATGGATCAACGACCAATACATGACCATGTGACCGTATGGATCAACGACCAATACGTGACCATGTGACCGTATGGATCAACGACCAATACATGACCGTGTGACCGTATGGATCAACGACCAATACGTGACCGTGTGACCGTACCTTCTCCCAGGTCGAGGACGGCGAGCACGGCGCTGCTGCGCGCGTCCCCCAGGTGGTTGCTGGCGATGCAGGTGTAGAGGCCGGCGTCGCTGGGCTTACAGTCCCTGATCCAGAGGCCGCCGTACTCCTGGTTGTCCATGTTGAGCAGGTCGTCGTTGTGGTACCAGTACAGCGAGGGCTGCGGGTCGCCGCCCACGCTCACCTTCAGGCGGATGTCGCAGCCCGTGCCCACCGCCGCGTTCCTCATCTTGCGCAAAAAGGCGGGCGGCGTGGGCGAGGGCTGGCGAGGCTGCGGGGCGCCCCGGGTCGTGTTGGAGCGCTTCGGGGGCACGGGGGGGTCCACCCCCGCGGAGCGGGCGCCCGGCTCGTCCGCGGCGCCCCTCTTCTGGGGGGTTTGGACCTCGGCCTTCCTCATGGTGGCGGCGGTCTGGGGGCCCTTACTGGGGTCCTGGGCGGGGCCCTCCTGGGAGACTGCTCTGGGGACGGAGGGATCTCACAGGAGAAACGACTTGAGGGAAATGACTAGACTGCTAAGAAGTCACCGCCGACATGCTGCTCACAGCGGTGGTATCGGTGAAAGTAAAAGTTTGAGATCAGATGGATATTGTTTGAGAACCGATCACAAGTTGTGATCATTACTGAAGTGACTTTAACCGAATGTGTAGACGTGTGCTGTACTACCTCTAGTTTGCTGTCCAAAACGGGGATGGAGTAAACATCGATTATCAAGTTATTAAACAGGTTTGAGAAAGCTCTTCTGCAAATATGTATTTTTAGGGCCAGACCCAGTGGCTCAAGTTGCAATGAACGCGCGCTCTCCTTCCTCTGCTGGGGGACACTTCTCCTCTGGCCGGCCGCACTCCTCACGCTGCGTTCCTCCTGGTTGGAGAAGCTTGGGACTCTTGAAACTGTTCTCCTTGCTTATGATCCTCATGAAAACCTTCTTGTCCCTGCTGGCTCTGCTGTGGAGGGCTGGATCGGTGCGTCCCAGGTCCTGTCACGCACACAAGCAACGCTGGTTCTGGTTCCCCCGACCGCCTTGGCCCATGAGCTCAGCATTCCTACGCAGAGAGCCCCCCACCGCCGCCTGCCTCCACCAGACCAGTCCTGAGGCCGAATGACAGAATGACAGCTGTGTGTCGATCCGTCTGCACAGTCTACCCAGCTGAGCCCGCCCACCTCTGCCGCCTCCGGCCAATCCCGTGTCAGCAGACCTTGTGCTGTTCACGGTGCAACACAGTTGGACAGATCTCGTTTGTAGGTCAAACGTGTCTCTAATGGGGACAGAATATGGAGGCAAATATATATATATTATATATATATATATATATATATCTGTAACTATATCTATATCTCTCTATATATATATATATAGAGAGAGAGAGAGAGAGAGAGAGAGAGAGAGAGAGAGAGAGAGAGAGAGATATAAAGGTATAGATATAGTTACAGATCTATATCTATATATATATATAAATATTATCTGTCTCTGTCGCTCAGTATAAATATATATTAGAGCTGGGCAACAATGAAAAGTTTTAATCATGTTCAATCGCATAGTATTGGTGAGTTAACTCGCGATTAATTGCACTATTAAAATTCTATTTTAAATCCACTCCAATTGAAGTTAAATGAGATTATCAAATGGAATGACACATTATCATTCATACCAAATGTACTTAATAAGCAAAAACTAGACCAAGTGATCTTGAGGGAGTTTTATGATTTCTGATATGATTGTTGACATTCTGTGGGCACAACCTTTCAAAATCAAAGTGAAAATAAAAATGTGAATGTGCGTTAACGCGTCAATTTGTATTAATCGCGTTAAAATAAGATTGCCGAGCCCTAATATATATATATATACTGTAGATAACCATGATGCCACAAAGTAGAATGTTGCGTCAGCAATAAAGACAGATCATATTTTAACAAATGAGAGCGATACGCTGCACCACAGCATCCATCTGTCAGACCACAATCACAGGGAGAAAACCTCCAGGCGACAACAGAGACACACACACACACACACACACACACACAGAAACAACAGTAGGAGTGAAAGGGAGAGGCGGGAGGTTAACTAACATGGAGCACAGGTGACACATATTTGACAAACAAGGACACACATGGAGAACAGGCCGTGGTTCTGGATCTTTCTGTCCGTTTGTCTTTCAGACGTCTGTCCTTCCATCTAAAGCCGGCGATCACACAGGCAGACAGTGAGAGCAGAGAAGTGATGAAGTTATTCAACGGTTTAATGTGTTACAGTATGAGGCAGACAATTTTCTTCAAGATATTCACGTTTTATCAATAGATGCAGAAACAGTAAACCTAACACAGTTAATAAGAAATAAATGTACATTGAGTTATGCAACATCTAGTTGCTTAGCAATAACCAGTAACATATAACATGTCAGAACACAAGGAGGCGCTGTGGGGCAGAAACCAGCCCCTCACACAGGAGGGACATTCACAACTTCAAAATATACACACTGAGATATATAGATATATGTATAAAAATAATGTTTCATGATTATTTACATTTAAAATGTGTAATTACAACTTTCGCTGACTCACGTCCGTTTTACAACTCACCAGTAAGGGTTAAGTTAAGTTAAGTTATCCCTTATTGTCTCTTTTTGGGGGAAATTCTTCCTCTGCTTTTGACCCATCGGGGAGCCGGTGAATACCCGGAGCAGCGCCCGGGGAGCAGGTGGGTTTCAGGTGCCTTGCTCAAGGGCACCTCATCCGTGGATGGGGACATAGACGAGTGTTGCACAACCATATTTCTCGCCCCGTCCATATTTATGCCTACCGGTCGGGATTCGAACCGGCCACCCTCCGGTTACCGATCAAACTCTTTAACCAGCAGGCCTCGGACGCCCACCATCCGTATTCATCTCGTTGAGTTTTATGTCTTGAAAATTATGATTTCCAAAAGATATAAAAATATGTATGGTCCTAGAGTAGACCAACTGCAAAAGTATACGGCTATGAAGAGTCTAGAAGTCTAAAAAGTCTGTCTCCAAAACAGAGGAAGTTGTTGTGATTCAGCACACACACACACACACACACACACACACACACACACACACACACACACACACACACACACACACACACACACACACACACACACACACACACACACACACACACACAGTTATAGCATCGTGGACGAAGACTTGCTGGCTCTGGGCGTTGACGGCCGTCGCTCCTGCGCGCCGCCGCCCGTCTTCTGGATCACGTCCTCCAGCCTCCCCCTGAACTTCCTGCCGGCGAAGGCGTACAGCAGCGGGTTGACGCAGCTGTGCAGCAGCCCCAGGCTCTGCGTGGCGAACATGGCCCGGTCGATGGCGCTGCGCGTCAGGCAGTGGTACGGGCCGCTCCGCGCCCGCAGGAAGGTGTCCACCACCACCGCCGCGTGGTAGGGCGTCCAGCACACCAGGAAGGCCGCCACCACCGCCGCCATCAGACGCACGGCGCGCTGCCGCTGGAAGCCGCCTTTGGTGCGCAGCAGCCGGCGCGCGGTGGTCCCGTAGCACAGCAGCATCACGGCCAGGGGCAGCGCGAAGCCCAGCGTGTGGCTGAGGCCGCGCGTGGCCAGCCGCCACTCCTGGACGCTGCCCGGGTCGTAGTGCTCCGTGCACACGGCCAACGGCCCCGTGCCGTTGGCCGCGCCGCCGCCGCCGCCGCCGCCGCCGCCGCCGCCGCCGCCGCCGCCGCCGCCGCCGCCGGAGGGCGGCGTGGCCGAGTTCAGCAGCGCGGGCAGAGAGAGCAGCGCCCCCGCCGACCACACGGCGCCGCACACGCACCAGTTCGCCAGCAGCCGCCGCCGCCGCCGCACCCGGTGGGTGTTGGGGGAGCGGACGATGGCCAGGTAGCGGTCCACGCTGATGCAGGCCAGGAACAGGATGCTGACGTAGAAGCTGAGCTCCTGCAGGACGCTGACCGTCTTGCACATGGCGTCGCCGAACAGCCAGCCCAGCGTCACGGAGGTGGCCCAGAAGGGGAGCGTGGCGGCCAGCAGGAGGTCGGCCGCGGCCAGGTGCAGGAGGTACAGGTCGGAGGAGGACAGGGGCTGCTTGTTCAGGCACATCACCAGCATCACCAGGACGTTCCCGGGGACGGCCAGCAGGAACACGAGCACGTAGAAGACGCTGACGCCCGTCATGGCGGTGTCGGAGACGGGCGAGGGGCTGCACGGCTGAGTGAAGGGGTCGATCCAGAAATCGGTGTCGTTGTACGTTATGTTCAGCCCCCTGAAGATGGCGTCGATGTCAACGAAGGCAAGTTCTGCAAAGGACAAGCAGATACAACACTTAAGGCTCTCGCAAATGAGGATCAGAAAATGTGGTTTGGTTATGCTGCCTTTCAAAAACAAAAAGGGGTTCTGAAACGTCAGTAACTCGAGGTCCATTTGTGTATTGATATGTTGTGGTAATGAAACAATGTATGTTTCACATCACAATATATTCCTTAGTGTGGATTCCACCTGCATTCTGAAACAGTGCTGCAGTTCGTGTGGCAAGAACATCAAATGATTGTATAACGTCGATAAGGTGGCACAAGTCAACGGTTCAAAGATGATGTATTATTTTTAATCAGGCTTAGGCTATTTACATTCTTTTGCTATTGTGTTGTGGCGGTTCTTTCGAATTTGGAAAGCGTTTTCGGTTTGCATTTCATCCGACACGTCCCATCCACCGTATGTAACAGAGTAGCATATCCATTGAAGCAATAACTGATATTGTTTAGCATACCATTCAATTATTATAGTTATATTATTAGCCCAACTGAAAAAAAATCTAAGCAATTTCATTCTGACGAACTATTAAGGCACAGTTTGTGCCTTAATATGTTTGCAATGTTTTAATGTGTTGAGATAACTAGTCTAAGGATGTTTAAGGAGCTATAGCCTCAATTATATTAGACTTTTCTTATCTCTCACATTGCAAAATTCATGTTAAAGAAGCCAAGGATTATTAGGATACAAATCAACACAATTACATCCTCAATGCTTGGTGAATGCAAAACACAATGCCTAAGCCTCAATTGAAAGGATGCTTCCTTAAAAGCGGACAAATAAAGATGAGACAAGCATCCAGAGAGATAGCCTAAATGAGAGATCTATGGTAAGGCTATAGGCGACATACAGAAGACCTGAAAGGCATCAGAAGATTTTTAACTAATTATAAATGGAGGAAAAAAATAAAAATAATAATAAATCTAAAGTTGGAATGTTTCTAAGTAGTTCTTCATGATGAATTGATTACACAAAAAGGTTTTTGATTTTTGAATTGATTACACAAAAAAGTTGTTCAAAAAGTAGGCATATGGAGCTCGATTTCTGATTAAATACTAATATAAAATAAAGTGTACTCACTTTCTTCTTTGACAGCAGATGTTTATGAAAAACAAACGTTAATAAAACCATAAAAAGGAACATATAATAATAGCATATTGGCCTATACATGTGTATAGGCAGTATCTATTTATATTGCTCTTTCTGCTTTGACAACCATATTTTTCATCTGAGATTAATATAATGGGCTTCAATTTATCATATTGTAATCATCTCCATCTAAATACTTTACAACTTCTGGTTTTAGAAATGTAATCCAATTCTAGGATAAGAGTGAAGTGGAGAGAAGAGTGTCAACTCACCAGCCATGGTGCGGTCTGCAGTCTGATGGAGGATCACCAGAGACAGCTTCTGCCTCTAGACCCATCCTCCTCCCATCCTCTGTTCACTTCCCTGTATGGACACAGAAAACGTCAGATGGCTTTTGATGATGCATCATGACTTTGACACTGGATACCCATAGCATGGTATCTATGGTATCTATGGCACATATGTCTGTGTGTGTTCTGTAGTGGTGGAGTAGCCCGTTTCATGTGTTTAAATGACATTTCTATGTCAGAAGGATAAATGACTGGATATTGTTTACCTACATTGTTGCATTTTAAAAGTCTTTGTTTTACTCACGTTACAAATCTCATAGGCTTAAAAAGATAAAGTTAGGCATATTAAGGCATACTGTTAGGCTATTATTTTATCTAAAACCTAGTTTCCTTATAGAAAGCCCCGGGGTTTCTCTGCCACATCATTGTCATAGGATGACAAAACCACAAGTCACAAACAAGCTCATGTGATACACGTTTCTCTTTTCATTCTTTCAACAGAATGTTTCCTCACCGTGTCGTTGAGACACAATTCTCAATTAGTCTTCAGTTGAACACTGTGGCTCAGTAGGCCAATAGCTTCATCCATATCTTTAAAGCCCTATCCATATTTACAGTGGAATATTCAGAAAGAAACACTAACACGAAACAAAGACCAACTGACACTGTCATAACGGTATAAACCCTGAGAACACAATGACGATCAACGTTTGTTTTTAATGCTGGGAATAATAATAATAGTTTGGGAGGAAGTTCCGCGCTCATGACCAGCAGCGGGGGAGACACCCCGCTTCCTGATGCAACTTCTCATAAGCTCCGTATCACAAGGGCATGACTGAACTAATGACCACATGGTCGGCACATGTTTACTTATGCTATACAGTAGCCTATAAAGCTATTGGCTATTTTGGCTTGCTTTCTATAATTTCAGTGACTCACAATGTACATTCTGGTCTTTGGAGGATGGTAGTTCAACGTAGATATTGATAGAGGTATAGTATTGATAGGCCTATCCGTCATCACATAACACACAATTTAATCATGTAGCTTTTTTTCTTTGTTCAAATGAGTTTAAATCATGGAACGCCATAAAAGGAGAGGTGTTAGTGTGTGTGCATCCTGAGGGACATACTGTACGCAGCCTTCATGGTGTGGGCAGGATGTGCAGAGACACGAGGTGCTTGGTGTAACATGAAATGCGGCACTTGAGTGCAACTTTCCCATTTCAAAAAGACACGTGACAGAACCAACGCTGAGGTCGTGATCCATTTCCTTTTCATGTTATTGTGATAAAAAAAACTATAATTCGCCTTGTTAATGGGCCTTATACTCATTAAAGAGTGATTAATTCCAATGAACCACTGGATATTATTTGGGCACAAGAACGTCTTCCTCCTAAACTTGCCCTAGTAACGTGGCATAAGTAACTTAATGAGTAACCTTATGTTCTGATGCGTACAGGCTTAGCCACGTCAATGCAGCCTGAACCAATGTACATTTGGGTCTGTGTGTGTGTGCACTTATCAAAATAACTGCACTGTCAGGTCCTCATGGGCACTAGACCTGTTTTAGACCGAGCATATCAATGCACATCTACTTCTTACTTTCACGTTCAGTAGGCCCACTGTTGAGCTTTTCTTCAGTTTATGTAGTTTCTCCAATATTAAAAAAAATGTAATTTGTCGTCAAGACATTTGGATAGGATAGAAGGATAGGACGACGGCAAACCATTGGTCACCCGTTGAAAATAAAAGTTTTGACTAGATTTACAAACTAGAGAAAATCCCCAAATGACGTGATGTAAATATCTTAACATTTATTTGGTACGTCTCTTTGCCAGTGATTCCCCAAATGGTCCTACTGTCATGATGGTATTCAGAATGGAGAGAAATAAAAGCCAAACACTAATGAGAATCCATTGGCCCCGGTCGTCATACAGCTCACACATGATGAACCACCACCGCGTCACAGTCACTCACAAGGTTTGGTAAGAAGACAAAAGAAAGGTCACGAGAGCCTCGAGTCCCGGCGCCCGCGTCCACCCCCTCTACGGCCGCTCCCCCCCTGCCTCCGCTCAAACCTGGTTTCCTGAAGTATAAATGACCGCCATAATTTAAGAGAAAACAAAAGTGCATCGAGTGTTCAAGTAGGGCGCATAGATTCATAGAGGAGCCGCGGCCGGGCGGGGGGGTAACACTGGTCCGCCCGTCGCCACGCAGAGCCATCCCACCACCACACTCAACACACACACGTGACCAGGGACTGAAGACAACCTTGTGATACATCTGTATAAAAACACCTGTGCTAGACGCCACCAGCGGGGGGGCGCTCGTGTTCCTCGCGGTGAGCGTCGGGTTTGGCAACAGTGTCAGCGGAGCGGAGGGGGAGCCCCGCTCTGGAGGAGCGCTTCATCTCTTGGCGCGGCGGGGGTCTCTGCCGTTGCTAATGGTAACCGAGGGCTTGGTGGCGGGCGGGGCGCCGGTGGCGGTGACCGGGGGCGGGGCTCCGTTGCCCGGCGAGCGTCCGTTGGGCCGGCCCGTGGCGCTGAAGGAGGAGGAGGAGTCCCGCGGGCCGCCGGGCGCCGGGTTGTTGTTGTTGTTGTTGGCAAAAGGCTGCATGGTGCCGTTACCTGGGGAGACGAGAGGGACACGGCTCAGCCACGGCGGGGACACGGCGCCGGCGCCCGGGGGCGAGGGGGAGGGGCCACGCGCCTCAACCAATCAGCGTGAAGCCGTCAGCGAGCCCCCGGGGAGGCGGGGCCGGGCGGCGAGGCCGATTGGCGACGTTACCAGGAAATGTGTTGTTGATTAAAGGTCAAATCATACCTGGCGGTGCGGATGTACCTGAATTTTGATTGGGTGGGGAGTTTCCCCTTGGATTCTGGTCGGGTTTACCCTGTTGGTAAAACAATTATGATACGCTATCAAATATGGACTCATTGTTTTGGGTGGATAAGTGCACGTCATTGTTGCGGACATGGGCTACTCACAGACTTGTTCTGCTGGTTGGACTGAGCTTGTAGGTCTGGGTTTGGTTCACTAAAATTGGGCACTTCTGAATACACCATGCAGAACCTGGATGGGGGAAGAGACAACGTTGATTCAGCTTCAAAGACATCAGCTTTCCATGGACTCCGTCTATAATCTCATTTTGTCAGTAGTAAACCTAGAGATCAACCAGCAGAACGACCCATCAGGGCTGTGTGGTTCTGGGCGGTCGGTCGATGTGCACCGTGACTTCTCATTGGACGGACAGTCGCTGGTGTTCCTTTCATGAGGAGAATCCATTATCGTGGGGGGGGGGGGGGGGGGGGGGGGAATGGACACATGCGGACCGATGTATTTTCTTGAGTGATAGGCTCTATTGTGTTCTAAATAAAATAGCATTAATTATGAATAACAATTACATCGAAGGCTTCGTAGTTTCTCTTTTAATAGGGATCAAACTCATCAGCACCATAATGAAGAAGCGGTCGGTGTGGCACCCTTTGCTGTTCGGGGCGTTAATAAAGCCCTACTACCTACAGGCCTTGTGGAGCGCAGTGAGAAAGTAATCCTTACATCCATGATGGTATTGTTGCTTTACGAGAGGAACAGGTGGGCGGGCTGTGGACTGAACTCGTTAGTGTTGACACCGGGGTTCAGAGGAGGCGTGGCACCACAGTGAGCAGAGCGATGGTGTAGAAGGACCATCTCCCAGTGGGGGGGTTTGACTCCTAGTCAGTCAAAGGGGTTCTGGGTTTGAAGCCCAGTGTCCGAAAACTATCAGCAACTATCAGCGAGACACACTCAAGTCCCTTTGGACCAAGCGGTCTGGTAGAACGCTGGCAGCGGCAGACAGATGGAGGCCGCAGCCTCCCTTAAAGCAGACTGTTACTCACTCTCCAATCTTCTGCAGGTCGCCGCCCCTCCCGGTGTACAGCGTCAGACAGCCCTTCCAGATGGACGCGTACCTACCAGAACACACTCGGGTTAGAAACATCTAGATGAGCTCAAGGGAGACGCCTGAGAACACTGAGTCATCTGTAATCCAGACTTCTTAACAAAAGTGTTTGGAAAATCTATAAAAATTGAGATCCCTAATAAATATGTAATCTGAAATTGACATTGGGGTCAAGTCCGAAGAGGGTTTACCGTCTCGTGAGCAAGATATAGGCAACGTATCAACTGTTTAGAGTTGATGCATAAAGTATTGACACACTGCACCAGTGGTGAATATAGTTATGAGGTTCAAGTGGGGACAAGCTACCCTCTGGTGAGACGGATGATGTCGCCAGCTTGGATGAGGCTGCCCAGCTCGTCCCAAACAGAGATGGCAATGCTGCCACTTTTGTCGGCGACCTTGCAGGAGCGCACTTCATGGCCGTCCTTCGTCTTGGTGACTCTCCCTGTGTGTTGGGGACAAGAGATTATTAGAACGAAAGCAAAAGTTTTAACATTCCACATGCGAGAATGACATCGGCACGTCTTTACCATACGTCTCAAGTAGTAAAATGCCATGCTCCATGTACAAAATTCTTATGATTAAAATAATGTGATATCCCAGCATTTATGGATAAAATATAGTTAGTTACATGTTGGCTATAAATAGTTATCTTTACTTCATTTTATTTGTTTATTCTCCATTTGTATTCTTCCATCTCAAGAGCCATTGTGACACAATGCCATCGGGACTGATAAATGACTGTCACTCTGAAACGTGATGTGACTGAGGACACGACATTTGGTGAACCGGGTCCCTTTAAGAAACCCCACCAGTCATAATATCGCGTGATCTGCGCCAGAAACACCGCGACACCCTAGTCTTCCTCATGTTCTGTGCAACTTACCGATCTCCAAAACAATGAAGACGATGTTCAAATTCTTCGATCCGGGCTTGACGTCCTTTATCAAAAACAGGGCTTCGGTTGTGGGATTTGCCATCATTAAAAAAAAAAAAAGAGCTGGCGTTAAGAGCTAAACGTGCTAGTTAGCGCTAGCTTCCTCCCCCCAGCACTGACAGGCTACGGCATCCAGCTAACTAGCCTTTAGCTTCGGGTGGAGCGGCGGTGTAACACACGTCGCGCTACACCGGCTGTTACATGAGCACCACTCGGTCACAGGACCGGGCTGTGGAGGGCAGGCAGTGGGGAGCAGTGGCTCCAGGACCAGGGTCTCCTGTATCGTCCTCCTCCTCCTCCTCCTCTTCAGCCCAAAGGGGGTCTTACACTCCCACACCTCCGACCAGGTCCGGAGGAGCACGGAGGAGAAGAGGCGGCGGCGCACTCAGCCCGGCTGATGTTAGACTCTACGTATCGCTTTGTGTTTTAAACGCCCGTCACTTTCTGCAAGAGACGAGCGGGTGACTTGGCGTTGCGTGCTCGCACACAAGTTAAAAGAGCTGGAGCATTTGTGAAACAATCTGTTAAATATGCGTCCACAAAGTGACTAAGACTAAGACGACGCGTGCAAATCACGTCGTCGGGTTTCTTTTGTGCCCCTGGAGCGGATGGGCGCTACGTTAGCATGTTAGCATGTCGAGCTAACTCCTCTTTGTTGAACATCAACATCAGTGTACCTATTTGAACGTGTGGACGCTAACTTCACAGCCCTAAGCGTATGTCATGTTTTGAGTTAAGCCTTACAGTGATGCCTTAATAATTTTAACAATAACCTACGCTATTTATCCGATATCACATAGTTTGACACACGTCTCCCCTCCGGTTAGACAATGCCCCAAACTACGCTGTGCGATCCCGCCGATGGATTATATAACCACCGGACGAGTCCATTCCCATGCAACGAAGAGGGGTGTGGACTTCTTAGCAGTCTTGTTGTAATACGTGCTAGCAGTTTTGCTGCAAACACATCGTCTATCTTTTAAAATAACACAATCTTTTCAATGGAAACAACCAAACAATTTGGTGTTGATGGGGTATGGTATTGTACAAGGTACTGACTCGGATTTTGAATGAAGAGTCGGTCAGGCCGGCCACGCGAGACATGACTCCCTCGTGAAGCGGACTTCGTTGTATCAGACGAATATCAGACCTAAACATGATAAACATGATTTTACATCTCGTTCATTTATATTCCTACTCATTCATATGAACACAATGTTCCATGATGATTGTAGGAAAATGTGAGGACGAACTGTTTATTTAGATTGTATCGGTATTCCACTAAGTTTTGACGAATAAAACTCAGTATTCGTGTTTGTTTATCTGTGCAACCGATTAATTCGTTACGTCTATAAGAAAGTTAAAGTTCGAAAATTATTCGTCACGAACAGGATTCGAACCTGTGCGGGGAAACCCCATTGGATTTCGAGTCCAACGCCTTAACCTCTCGGCCACCGTGACTGAATACGAGTTACACTGGATATTTTATGTTCACATACATACGTTCTTTGCTACTGAACCATACCGTTTTACTACTACACTACGATTATGTTAAATTAATTAAAAACGACAAGTTTTATAGTTACAGCGAGCCACAAACTCGTCTAACATTTTTACGCTTGGGGGAGACAAACCTCCATCACATACGGAAGAGGATTAGGACCACACATAAGAAAAAAATTAGTTCTGACTTTATTCTCAGAATTCTGAGATTAATAATATTGTTTGATAGTATCGAACATCGTTAGTTACTTTATAGCAGGCTAGGGCCTATAGCGCTGTTATAATAATACAACCAGTACATGAACTAGCACACTAACGGACTACTCACATATCCACAAACACACATACCAAATATAAAGACACTTTGCAACACGTTTACGTTCATTTTAGTACTTACTTGTGATGTCTTGAACGAAACAAGCTTTCAGTACATCGCAATACCTGTACCTGATAATTGAGCATCAATAGTTTCGGAGGAACGTCACAACACTCCAATCAGCAGCGAGCATTGCACGGCAACCAGAAGGTGTTGAATGGCAGCCGGCACTAACCAATCCGGGTACCGTCCGTCGACAGCGATTTCTCAGAATCTGATTGGCTCTTTTGCCCCGTTACTGTGCGTTCACACCAAAAGACACAAATGTCGCCGTGTAGCGCGACACAGCAAATGTTGTAGCGCGACACAGCGAAATCTGTCGCTGTGCTTAATGTGTGCTTATTTGTGTGCACTTAACGTGTCGCGGGGCGAATTTTGTCGCGGAGCGTTTTGCCTGCCAACGGTCATTCATGCCAATTCATTCTCATCAACCATGGCCGAGATGTGTGTCTGTACCTGTTGTGGAAGAGGGAGAGACGTCGGAATGCCCGTCGTTTATGGGTTAATAATATAATCCGGAGGCGCACACCGCTTTGTGCCATGATATTATATATATCGTATATATTATATAGATATTTATATATTATATATAGATATAGCGCTCCGGGAGTCACAAACGGCAACAATAACTTTCTCCTCCAAGCTGCGGTTCACTGAACGGTTGAACGGTGATTGGCTGTTTTACGTTACTTCACCCAGGGAGTGAACTGATTGGCTGTTACTTGACGTCACCCAGGGAGTGAACGCTGATTGGCTGTTTTACGTTACTTCACCCACGTTACCCACAGGCAGTGAACGCTGATTGGCTGTTTCAACGCGAATGCCGCGGAAAAGTTGAAATATTTCAACTTCTGCGACATCTGTCGCTCATTTGCGCGACAAAATCCACGTGAACGCGCCCGCCCGTCTTGGGGAAAACTGTCGCCCCGTCAATCAAATCTTGTCGCGGGTCCCGGCGACAAAAAGTGTCGCCCTATACGCGTCTCTACGTTCACTTAACATTGAAACGTGTCGCGGGGCGAAGTGCGGTGTGAACACACAGTTAGGAACCGTTAGGACTTTGTTAGGACTTTGTTAGGAACTGTTAGGACTTGTTAGGACTTTGTTAGGACTTGTTAGGATGTTATTAAGAACTGGTAGGCAGTCCATTCAGTGGCAGGTACGCACCGTGACTGTCACATACCGTCACATACATACTTTTTTTTGCTACTTAACCATACCGTTTTACTACTACACTACGGTTATGTTAAATTAATACGTAGAATGCTTTTTCAAAACGACGAGTCGGCTCATCAGTAACCCACTCGTAAATATGCACATTAAGTGGTGTTTTTTTTATAGTTACAATGAGCCACAAACTCGTCTAACATTTTTACGCTTGGGGGAGACAAACCTCCATCACATACGGAAGAGGATTAGGACCACACATAAGAAAAAAAAATGAGTTCTGACTTTATTCTCAGAATTCTGAGATTAAAGTCAGAATGCTGAGATTAAAGTTGTGGGCTGTCAGCATCCGCCGGGTTGGACGAATGTGCTTTGTGTGTCAATGATGTATCTGTCTGATCGTATTTACTGTAGATGGATGGTTAAATAATGTCACACGATCGCTCATACCGCAGGCTCTCATTTGCAAGTTCACTGATTGCGTGTCTGATAGGCTATATACCTTGCATTTATTCAGTTGATTGTTCTTCTAAATGCGCCAGATTGATGCCAATTATTGTCGTGTTTGCATTGTAATGCACACCTTTGCCTCTCCTTGTTATAAAACAACGTGCATCGAAACGACTTTAGCCAATGCAGCCTCCTATGTCAGTGTTGCTTTACGAATAGGCCTACTATAGCATGTCGGTTTATCAAAATTGTTAAGTGTGTGTTGTCATGTAGGCTATAGACTGTTAGACTGATTGTCTTGGCTTGCATCGATGAAATATAATAATGCTATTAGGCCTACTGTATTGAGGAATGTAGATCGGTATTAAGCAACAATCGGGAGATGGGACCCCACGAATATTGACGGGTATTTCGCACACAGGGTAAAAGCTTAGAAATAAACACTAGGCAAAGAGGTTGTTACTGGAGCTAGTGGGCTACCATCAAAATGTGGGATAACTAATCGGAAATGTGTTTACAACGTCGGGGGGAGATTTAATGGGTTTAGGGATGATCTGGGGGGGAGTTCACAGGTGGGACTGGCAAGTTAGCCCATAGCTAGCATTATGCCTTCTATTTCTAGATCTTCTGACTAAGTACCGGTACGTATCTGAACTAACAACATAATCACTGTCACTAGATATAAAGAAAACGTTGACTTTCACTCGGTGCTATTCACTGACAAAAAAGTGTTGTTATTGTGTGCGCTGCTGTTCATTGACTAGCTCCAGCGCTCCTCTTCACCCATCCTCCTCTGACCATTTAATCGGATTTGACGGCCGTCAGTTCTCGGCAATTCCTCTTTCGCCCGCTCACGTCTGACAGGGTTCGAAATTATACGGTTGTGGGCCATCCTACATGTAATGTGTGGTTCTTGCCACCTCTCCCTCATCCCAGACGTCATAGTTCTAGTACTAGGCTGAGGCTACCTTCCACCACGCCTCCCCAACGTGACGTCATAGTTCTAGTACTAGGCTGAGGCTACCTTCCACCTCCCCAACGTGACGTCATAGTTCTAGTACTAGGCTGAAACTGCACAGCCCTACGCAGTAGGCCTACTAAATTATGATATGATATTCATCCTCTTGAATCATCATGTATCATCATATAATAATCATGACACCAACAAGAGTTTATTCTTTTTTTAGAAATTAATAAACAGAGAGAATGCGGAAGTTTGTGTAGAAAAAAACACCCACCCACCCCCAACTACTTCCTCTTAAACAAACTTAGAAAGAAGATACAGTGACCTCACCGACAGCGCCTTCATACCACATCCCAGACCGCTCTCTGTCTCCAGCTGAACCAGGGGCCCATTTAAGATAGTCAGGACAATGGCGGAAATCTACATCAACATTGACGCGCTGGAACCATCAGCAGCTTCACCAAACCAGCCAGGTAAAACTAGTCCACATCATAACGATGAAAACTTCCACAACATCTGCAGGTATATAAAGGAGCTTCTCCTGTTTAAAGCGGCTCAAGTCCTACACCCGTAACACAATGGGCCAAGGCTGTTTAAGCAGCCTAGCTCTGCTGGCCATTGACACTGGTCAAGTCAGTGGAGAAGACAGCTAGTTGGTATGATAGAGCATTTCCTTGAAAAGGAACAGAAAGCATAGTTTTATATATATAAATTGACAATTTACTGTATATGATGTAGGCCAGCAGCCGCCACTGATTAACAGATGGAATGACATGTTTCCTCTGATATTTAATGTGTTTATTTGTATGAAACATAAGCAGAAGGGTGTGGCGTCTTCCTCTCTCTCTCTCTGGCCCCAGGGCTCCTGGGACCCAGAGCCAAGGGAACGGGGAGGAGGATCTGGGTACCTGCGGTAGTTTGTCTGGGGCTTCTGTGTGCTGCTCTTCTAGCTAGACTCGTGCTCCTTGGTGTACAACGTGAGTTTGGTTCTCATGTAAAAACACCAAGATCTGAATCATTGAGGACATCTTTAAACCATGTTTAAAATCCCAAACTATTCAGACGAGTGTTTTTGATATACCTATTCGAAGACCTTTGATCTTTCAGTTTGTGTGTGTGTCCTGAAAAAAAAATTAGCTGAGACACAGCTTGTAGTGGTGATGTGGTGGGCTAGTTTCTGTTTCCATAGAGATATGAATGTCTCCTCATCATTTTAGATTCCGTCACAGTAAAGGATCTCTCTGTGACCCAGTCCGAATTGACGGAGCGACAAAAGGAACTCTCTACCCTGGAGGAGGAGAGAAGCCAGCTGAATTCAAGCCTCTTCTCCCTGAAGCAGAGGTTTGATGAACGTCTGAAGGAGAACATCAGAAGGAGTGAGTGTTCACATGTAACTGTGGCTACGCTGGCTTCATGTGTTGGTCAACCTTGAAAAGGTTTGTCTAGGACTTAGACAAACCTTTTCCAAAACGATCATGAGTATTTCTTACATTTGTTAAAGCCTTGCTCTGCTGTGTCTTTCTGTGTAGTTCTGCGGTGGTTTTCCCTATCATGATAATTGGAAATTACAACATTTTGCAATTTTAACATTTACATTCAACCACACAGTTTTTGACAGTTTGACTCACCACAGATAAGACGTTCTGGATAACGGATACTGTCAGGCATATTCCAGCATCTGTGACCCTCATGTGTCCTCATGTGATCTCATGACCCTCTATAGACCCCTAGGCCTATATATTTATTATTTCACATTTTTAAGATTGGAGAATGTATGAATAGGGCACCTATAGATAGAGCGGGTTCTGCCCCATGTATGGGTGCCTCTTAAAGGGCTAGTGTAGCAGATGTGGCTCGTGTAGGGCTTATGTAACAGCTGTACTGCTTGTACTGCTCGGCATTGGGGACGGCCCCTATCACCTCGCAGGCCAAACGTGCCCAGAGGGATGGAGGAAGTTTGAGAATGCCTGCTATCATCACTCGGCCCAAAGGAAGTCCTGGGATAACAGCAGGAAGGATTGCATGGCGAAAGGAGGTGATCTGGTGGTTATAGAGAGCTCCCAGGAACAGGTAGGCCTATAGTAAAGCCATTGACCATCTTTATTTATTTCAGTGTATCTCAACGTTATTCTTGTCAGGCTGCCCTTTGAAATGTTTTTGTACCTCCAATGATCAAAATGATTCTTACATTTATCCTGCTAAAGCTGCGCCACTCTGAACCCCTTGAGCACTGATGGGTCTCAGTGGATTTTGTCGTACACGCTAACCACAAGATAAATTAGGACTTAAGGCAAAAAACAATACAGAAAATATAATTACTAATTAGTAATCATTTGTTTTGGTTAATGTGTTCCAACAGACGTTCCTCTCAGAGTATATCAGAGGACATTCTTGGATTGGTCTGACTGACTTGGAGCAGGAAGGGACCTGGAAATGGGTTAATGGAGCACCACTGGTTCTAAGGTGAGAGAGAGAGAGAGAGAGAGAGAGAGAGAGAGAGAGAGAGAGAGAGAGAGAGAGAGAGAGAGAGAGAGAGAGAGAGAGAGAGAGAGAGAGAGAGAGACTAATGTGATCAATGCTCAATATGTAAATTATTTTAGATTTATTGAAATATCTGAATTGTTTCATTACACAAAACACATGTTTCCCAATCTGTTCCTCTGTAAGCGGTTGGGGGAAAAATCAACCTGATAACTCCGGGAATGAAGACTGTGGCCATATCGGAGATAAGTCCTACTGGAATGATCTGCCCTGTCACCTTCCCCGCCAATGGATCTGTGAAGCACCTGCAGAAGACGCTTAGATCTCAATAATCAGTGTTCAAAAGTTCTTGTTGTTGGCTTGCATGAGTGTATTTTAATATCAGCTATATCTGAAAAACTCCTGTACCTTATTGATGGTGCAGCAGTCATGCAACAGTACTTGTCGCCCCCCTGGTCCTAGTGCCTGTTGAGTTTTATGAGGGAAGATTACATATTCTCTTTATTGAATGGTGTTGGATTTAGTTTAATTGTAGTTTTGAGTTGAATTGGATTGAGTTAAACGGTTTTCATTGTACATCAATAAAGGTATTGAATGAGGTTTAGGAAATGCCATTGCTTCCATTTCCTTGAGTAAGCTGAACGTAAATGAAATGAGATTTTCTCATTTCCTCTGCTGCGCCGAGCAGAGGGTCTAGGGCGGCGTCTTCTCCGGGTGGACGTCCTGACGATGATCGAGGTACGGCACACGGCTACGATGGTTGGCAGGAGAAGCACTTGCTGGTCTTCCTCGAGGGACTCCCGCAGAGAGACTCCTTAGTCTTTGTTTTCCCCGGTCTTACTTCGGAGGGTCCTGACGCTGACAATGACCTTTAACCGCACAACGTACATCACGCAGCCTTAGCTCCGCCCAGCGATCAAGCCTATTGTCATTGTCAGCGTCAGGACCCTCCGAAGTAAGACCGGGGAAAACAAAGACTAAATAAGGGAGTCTCTCTGCGGGAGTCCCTCGAGGAAGACCAGCAAGTGCTTCTCCTGCCAACCATCGTAGCCGTGTGCCGTACCTCGATCATCGTCAGGACGTCCACCCGGAGAAGACGCCGCCCTAGACCCTCTGCTCGGCGCAGCAGAGGAAATGAGGAAATCTCATTTCATTTACGTTCAGCTTACTCAAGGAAATGGAAGCAATGGCATTTCCTAAACCTCATTCAATACCTTTATTGATGTACAATGAAAACCGTTTAATCTCAATCCAATTCAACTCAAAAACTACAATTAAACTAAATCCAACACCATTCAATAAAGAGAATATGTAATCTTCCCTCATAAAACTCAACAGGCACTAGGACCAGGGGGGGCGACAAGTA
>NC_140284.1:1226503-1251503 GCF_964030765.1 Micromesistius poutassou
ATTGTTCACCTGTTCACCTATTGTTCGCCAATATGATAATTAATTACTATGTCCTATAGGCTAATTTAATGTAGGCCTATCAGGAAAATGAATACAACTTAAGTGATACAGTTGGTCTGGCCGAGGATTGTGATTTGAATGGGTTGTAGTGTGTTGAACATAATATTGCCTTAATTCATATTTCATAATGGGTGCTTTTTATAAAATGAATAAATAAATCCGAAATCATAGTATGTGGTGCGCAATGTGCGTTGGGTATCGGGAGGCATAGACATCTTATATCAGATGTCTATGTCGGGAGGTAGCGTGTTCTTCTTCTTTTGGCGTTATTGGCGGATTGCAAACCGATATGGTGCATTACCGCCACCAACTTTCTGTTGTCGTCTCCGGAGATCGCTGTTTGACAAACTTTGCGGGACCTTTACTCCAGGGTGAAAGGATGCGTAGAACTGCGCACTCTTTTCCGCAAGGAATTTTTCTATAAATCACGACGTTGGCGGTGAAAGTTGCGTACACACATTTCATCCCTGTTTCCGTTACCTTTATAAATGAGGCCCCAGGTGAACAATAGGCTTGATCGCTGGGCGGAGCTAAGGCTGCGTGATGTTCGTTGTGCGGTTAAAGGTCATCGTCAGCGTCAGCTGTAGCGTCAGGACCCTCCGAAGTAAGACCGGGGAAAACAAAGACTAAGGGACTAAGGGAGTCTCTCTGCGGGAGTCCCTCGAGGAAGACCAGCAAGTGCTTCTCCTGCCAACCATCGTAGCCGTGTGCCGTACCTCGATCATCGTCAGGACGTCCACCCGGAGAAGACGCCGCCCTAGACCCTCTGCTCGGCGCAGCAGAGGAAATGAGGAAATCTCATTTCATTTACGTTCAGCTTACTCAAGGAAATGGAAGCAATGGCATTTCCTAAACCTCATTCAATACCTTTATTGATGTACAATGAAAACCGTTTAACTCAATCCAATTCAACTCAAAACTACAATTAAACTAAATCCAACACCATTCAATAAAGAGAATATGTAATCTTCCCTCATAAAACTCAACAGGCACTAGGACCAGGGGGGCGACAAGTACTGTTGCATGACTGCTGCACCATCAATAAGGTACAGGAGTTTTTCAGATATAGCTGATATTAAAATACACTCATGCAAGCCAACAACAAGAACTTTTGAACACTGATTATTGAGATCTAAGCGTCTTCTGCAGGTGCTTCACAGATCCATTGGCGGGGAAGGTGACAGGGCAGATCATTCCAGTAGGACTTATCTCCGATATGGCCACAGTCTTCATTCCCGGAGTTATCAGGTTGATTTTTCCCCCAAATGCTTACAGAGAAACAGATTGGGAAACATGTGTTTTGTGTAATGAAACAATTCAGATATTTCAATAAATCTAAAATAATTTACATATTGAGCATTGATCACATTAGTCTCTCTCTCTCTCTCTCTGTCTCTCTCTCTCTCTCTCTCTCTCTCTCTCTCTCTCTCTCTCTCTCTCTCTCTCTCTCTCTCTCTCTCTCTCTCTCTCTCTCTCTCTCTCTCTCTCTCTCTCTCTCTCTCTCTCTCTCTCACCTTAGAACCAGTGGTGCTCCATTAACCCATTTCCAGGTCCCTTCCTGCTCCAAGTCAGTCAGACCAATCCAAGAATGTCCTCTGATATACTCTGAGAGGAACGTCTGTTGGAACACATTAACCAAAACAAATGATTACTAATTAGTAATTATATTTTCTGTATTGATTTTTGCCTTAAGTCCTAATTTATCTTGTGGTTAGCGTGTACGACAAAATCCACTGAGACCCATCAGTGCTCAAGGGGTTCAGAGTGGCGCAGCTTTAGCAGGATAAATGTAAGAATCTAAGAATCATTTTGATCATTGGAGGTACAAAAACATTTCAAAGGGCAGCCTGACAAGAATAATGTTGAGATACACTGAAATAAATAAAGATGGTCAATGGCTTTACTATAGGCCTACCTGTTCCTGGGAGCTCTCTATAACCACCAGATCACCTCCTTTCGCCATGCAATCCTTCCTGCTGTTATCCCAGGACTTCCTTTGGGCCGAGTGATGATAGCAGGCATTCTCAAACTTCCTCCATCCCTCTGGGCACGTTTGGCCTGCGAGGTGATAGGGGCCGTCCCCAATGCCGAGCAGTACAAGCAGTACAGCTGTTACATAAGCCCTACACGAGCCACATCTGCTACACTAGCCCTTTAAGAGGCACCCATACATGGGGCAGAACCCGCTCTATCTATAGGTGCCCTATTCATACATTCTCCAATCTTAAAAATGTGAAATAATAAATATATAGGCCTAGGGGTCTATAGAGGGTCATGAGATCACATGAGGACACATGAGGTCACAGATGCTGGAATATGCCTGACAGTATCCGTTATCCAGAACGTCTTATCTGTGGTGAGTCAAACTGTCGAAAACTGTGTGGTTGAACGTAAACGTTGCGCAAAATGTTGCAATTTCCAATTATCATGATGGGGAAAGCCACCGCAGAACTACACAGAAAGACACAGCAGAGCAAGGCTTTAACAAATGTAAGAAATACTCATGATCGTTTTGGAAAAGGTTTGTCTAAGTCCTAGACAAACCTTTTCAAGGTTGACCAACACATGAAGCCAGCGTAGCCACAGTTACATGTGAACACTCACTCCTTCTGATGTTCTCCTTCAGACGTTCATCAAACCTCTGCTTCAGGGAGAAGAGGCTTGAATTCAGCTGGCTTCTCTCCTCCTCCAGGGTAGAGAGTTCCTTTTGTCGCTCCGTCAATTCGGACTGGGTCACAGAGAGATCCTTTACTGTGACGGAATCTAAAATGATGAGGAGACATTCATATCTCTATGGAAACAGAAACTAGCCCACCACATCACCACTACAAGCTGTGTCTCAGCTAATTTTTTTTTCAGGACACACACACAAACTGAAAGATCAAAGGTCTTCGAATAGGTATATCAAAAACACTCGTCTGAGTAGTTTGGGATTTTAAACATGGTTTAAAGATGTCCTCAATGATTCAGATCTTGGTGTTTTTACATGAGAACCAAACTCACGTTGTACACCAAGGAGCACGAGTCTAGCTAGAAGAGCAGCACACAGAAGCCCCAGACAAACTACCGCAGGTACCCAGATCCTCCTCCCCGTTCCCTTGGCTCTGGGTCCCAGGAGCCCTGGGGCCAGAGAGAGAGAGAGGAAGACGCCACACCCTTCTGCTTATGTTTCATACAAATAAACACATTAAATATCAGAGGAAACATGTCATTCCATCTGTTAATCAGTGGCGGCTGCTGGCCTACATCATATACAGTAAATTGTCAATTTATGTATATATATATAAACTATGCTCTCTGTTCCTTTTCAAGGAAATGCTCTATCATACCAACTAGCTGTCTTTTCCACTGACTTGACCAGTGTCAATGGCCAGCAGAGCTAGGCTGCTTAAACAGCCTTGGCCCATTGTGTTACGGGTGTAGGACTTGAGCCGCTTTAAACAGGAGAAGCTCCTTTCTACACCTGCAGATGTTGTGGAAGTTTTCATCTTTATGATGTGGACTAGTTTTACCTGGCTGGTTTGGTGAAGCTGCTGATGGTTCCAGCGCGTCAATGTTGATGTTGATTTCCGCCATTGTCCTGACTATCTTAAATGGGCCCCTGGTTCAGCTGGAGACAGAGAGCGGTCTGGGATGTGGTATGAAGGCGCTGTCGGTGAGGTCACTGTATCTTCTTTCTAAGTTTGTTTAAGAGGAAGTAGTTTGGGGGTGGGGGTTTTTTTCCCACACAAACTTCTGCATTCTCTCTGTTTATCCATTTCTAAAAAAAGAATGAAAACTCTTGCTGGTGTTGTTACGTCCCCCTGGTAACTCTTACCATGACGGTCAGGGAAGGTGTCCTTCCGCTGTGTGGTGGGGGAGGTGCTGCTTCTTGGCTCTTCCCTTTCTGCAGCAGGTGCACCTGAATTGGCCTATAAAGGGAGGAAGACATCCAGCCCGTCAGTCTCTCGCTGCCTGGCTGACAGCAGCTGCTGCTGCCAACCCTTTTCTTCTTATTAGTTATGAGACTTACTATTTTACTATTATGAGAGCATAGTTTATATATTTATATATATAAACTATGCTCTCTGTTACTATGCTATCGAGAGAGTTATTCTGTATTTTAAAATCAAAATGCAGAATATGATTTGATGTTAGCTTTATAATAATGAAACATAATGCTTTACTAAGAATGGACTATTTATTTATCTATTTCTGATTGGTCCGTCATACGCGCTTTTACTGGCTTGATATTAGCTGCTATGGTTAAGGTTAGGTTTAGGGCTTAGGTTTAGGGGTTAGGGTTAGGGTTAGATGGTTAGGGTTAGGGTTAGTAGGGTTAGGGTTAGGGCGGGTTAGTTAGGGCGGGTCTTGGCGTGGCCATAGTAGGAAAAAAAATATTGCCTCCTGGGAGGGATGCTTCACTGGACTCCACTTCCTTTACTTTCTACTGCTGCTGGGCTATTGCAACAAACAAATACTGCATTTTGATTTTAAAATGCAGAATAATTCTCTTGATAATTCTCCAAATCCAATTGGATTATGATAATTTAAACACAATTTATGGATAAATATAACACAACAGCTACATACACGACTTGAACAACACACATATCAGTAGGCCTACTCTTCATCGTGGTTAGAGTGCCCGATCAATTTCGTATGATATTTCTCAAGGCAAAAACTATAGAAATGAACCCTGAAAGTATGCGGATATGCGGTCAACGGATGTTATTGATACTAACAAGGTTATTGAAACTGAACTCTGATGATACAAAAAAAATCACTTGAAACTTCCTATTTTACGATACCCTGAGCGTTTAAATGTACGCCTATAACCCTAATATTGTTTTAATAATGGCACAGACAAACATCAGAACTCGTTATCATAAGGGGAAATACACGAACCACGCACAACTACGTTAAAGGAGTGATATGATAAAGAGATATGGAGATAAATAGCAGCTACCCACATCTCTGCGAGACACGCGGGTCTGTTGACAAAGTACCCCCTCTGTCGGAATTATACGGCATCCCCGTAGCCTATATCTATATTATTTAAAATCCTAGGAAGTATTGAAGAGCACACGAAATTCATGTGCATATACTACTGCTATATTGTGCAATTAATTGACAGGCTATCCAGATTAACCGTCGCGGTACATACTCAAACGATCTCAGTTTTTCATTGACAGCGTTAGGGGGTGCACCATTCCTGGAGGTACTGCAATACCAGGTCGATGCGTGGAGTGGACGGAGCAAGCCCCTTTTCCATCTCCCAGTTCCAAAAATCAATTTAATATATGGTCCCCGGGTAGGGGACGTATCAGATATTAAACTGATAAGAACAGATACTACACTTGATCTTAGCCAAAAGGCCGAGAAGCGATACCCAATAACCGTCAGTGCTACGGACCACTTCTCCGGGTATGTCACTCTCACAGACGGTTTACATATTTTGGAACAGAACAAACAAACAATTTTACACCGCTAAATGTTAAAAACATAGCCTGTAACGTTACTTATATTTAGTCCAAAAATAACTATTTTGTTTAGAACATTGATTCAATCCATTGCATACGTGGCAGTAACCGATGACGTAGGCTGACATGCGCCAACCAGAATGCTTGAGAAGTAGAATGCGTTTGTTGTGATGAATTAACATTATTTACTCCTGACTGACGTCAATTCCAACTAAGGACACATTTTTACGAGTCAATCGGGTTAGTTTGGTAAAGATTCGATGAACCTAACCATAACCTTTATCAATGCAAGATAAAGAATGCACACGTTTGGAAGCGACCACTCCTACTCCATCTAGTGGACAGTTTAGGTCATCACCAACTTCAACAAACCCGAGATGTGTGTGAACCCTATATGCTTTTGTGTGAACTGCAAACCCTGGCGAAAACAAAATCAATACGTTTCTACAGGTTGTCTTAATACTACTTAATAATACTTAATAATACTACTTATTTATTATCCATCTCAAAAAATGGCAAATAATACTGTCTCGCCCGACACGTTGAACGTTCACAATATTTACACTCATGTCAATATAACGGATATTACTGATACAAAGAAGGTTATTGAAACTGAACTCTGGCGTTAATGACCCAGACATGATACAAAAAATAATCACTTTATCTACTACGTTACCCTGAGTGTTTAAATGTATAACCCTAATATTGTTTTAATAATGGAACCTTAGGACAAACATCGCTATAGAATGACGTTCAAAACTAGTTATAAGGGGCAATAAGGGGCAATATCCCCCCCCCCCCCCCCATTAACAATTTATACTACTTGATAGGGCCATCCCTCGCATCACATCATAAGTGATTTATTATTTTTATACATTATTTACACCTGACCATTTACACCTGCAATGCAGGTAACTTCAGACGGTCTACAAGAGCCTACAAAACATCAGTCTATTTGTAATGGTAGCCTGCACAGTAATAACGAGACCAAAACCAGATAAATCAACGACATAACAGCACCACAGTGATTCATGATGATGGCCAATACTATTACTTTATACAATAACTACAGCTAACCACTCTGATCATGTTCCCTACCTCCAGGGTCCACTAAGGAACAAGGAACGGTCATCAATGACAAGGAGGGAATGAAATAAATCATTACTCCATGTCCGCTTCGCGCTCAGAAGGGAACATCAATACTCTTCATCGTGGTTAGAGTAACCGATCACTTTCGTACGATATTTCGCAAGTCAAAAACTATAGAAATGATCCCTGAAAGTATGATCTTAGTATTAGAACGGGCGCGGACGAGAACCCATTCATGGGAAAGTCGTTCTCACTGGTGGTTGTGAGGTTGAACTTTCACAATATTGACACTCATGTCAACATAAGGATATTACTGATACACACAAGGTTATTGAAACAACTCTGGCGTTACTGACCCAGACATGATACAAAGAAACACCATTTGAAACGTCATCCTTTCACTTGCCCTGAATGTTTAAATATATAACCCTAATATTGTTTTAATAATGGAATATGAGGACAAACATCGCTATAGAATGACGTTCAAAATTAGTAAACTAAGGGGGAAAATACAGGAACCCCGCACGACTACGTTAAAGGAGCGATATGATAAAGAGATATCGAGATAATAGTACCCACATCTCTTTGCGAGACACGGGGGTGCGTTCACAAAAGTACCCCCCTGTCGGCATCCAGCTCCCCCGCTGCTTTAACTCAACTCACATCCGACATCCCCGTATATTTATTTTGTGATTTAAAAATAATAATAATAAAAAGATATATATATCCTATCAAGTATCAAAGAGCACACGAAATTCGTATGCCTAGGCTACTGCTATATTGTGCCGTTATTGTACAGGCATTCCAAATTGTGTGTAAGTTCTTCACACGGTCTACAATATAATAACCAGCACAGAGTGAAGAAACGATTTACTACTTCATGAAGATACCACCCGCTGATAACCAACTTCAGGAGACATAATGATGATAATGAGGTTATTATTTTAGACAATTTCTAGATCTAACCACTCTGATCATGTTTCCTACCTCCAGGCTCCACTAGGGAACAAGGAAAGGATATTAATGACAAGGAGCGAATGAATTAAGTCGATCGCTTCCACACTGATATACGATGGATCTCAGTTTACTATTGACAGCATTATGGCGGGTGGTGACAGTGTGAGGAGTACGGAGGAGGGAGGGGGAGGACTTCAAGGGGAGAGAAACATTTTAGGAAGCTCCCATTCGAACGCTATCTAGTGGATATTATAAGCATTTCCAACTTCAACCAAAACTAAGTACATTTTGCCATCCGCCGAGGGCGAACCATTCCAGGCATCCATAACCTCGCAGACAAGTAACAAAACAACGAAAATAAACGTGAGATTTACGTCTTATTCGGAAAATCCATAGCCTACTGCCTTCAACTACAAAATGCAGAATAACACTCGACATTGACATATTCTAAGTCCAAGTGTATAATAGTTTAACTTTGTGGATAAATATAACACCACAGCGATTAGACTACTTGAACGACACAGCAAACGCTTCGAGGTAGACAACTCGACGGATCTCACTTTGTCATTGACAGCGTTAGGGGGTGCACCGTTCCTGGAGGTACTGCAATACCAGGTCGATGCGTGGAGTGGACGGAGCAAGCCCCTTTTCCATCTCCCAGTTCCAAAAATCAATTTAATATATGGTCCCCGGGTAGGGGACGTATCAGATATTAAACTGATAAGAACAGATACTACACTTGATCTTAGCCAAAAGGCCGAGAAGCGATACCCAATAACCGTCAGTGCTACGGACCACTTCTCCGGGTATGTCACTCTCACAGACGGTTTACAAATGCTGTAACATAAAAAACCTAATACAATATACAGCGCTCATCGTCAACCACATACAGCCTGTTACACTACTTATATTTAGCCCAAAAATAACCATTTTATTGAGCTTTATGATTCAATCCAAGACCTACTTGGCAGCAACTGATGACGTAGGCTGACATGCGCCAACCAGAATGCTTGAGAAGTAGAATGCGTTTGTTGTGATGAATTAACATTATTTACTCCTGACTGACGTCAATTCCAACTAAGGACACATTTGTACGATTGAATTGGGTTACTTTGGTAAAGGTTTGATGAACCAAAATAACCCCTTTATCGACGCAAGATAAATGCACACGTTAGGAAGCGACCACTCCTACTCCATCTAGTGGACAGTTTAGGTAATCACCAACTTCAACTAAACAGCTGTGTGTGTGTGTGTGTGTGTGTGTGTGTGTGTGTGTGTGTGTGTGTGTGTGTGTGTGTGTGTGTGTGTGTGTGTGTGTGTGTGTGTGTGTGTGTGTGTGTGTGTGTGTGTGTGTGTGTGTGTGTGTGTGTGTGTGTGTGTGTGTGTGTGTGACACCCTGGCGAAGAAGACATCTCAAGATATGGCAATAAATACCGTTTCGTCTGACAAATTGTTTCCGAGTCAAAGAGAAAGATTTCAACAAAAAGGCTCTTGTGAGGAAATAGATTCGGACGATCCTTATGTGTGAAAACGTGTTGAATAAACGGACCTGCAATTTATTTGGCTACGGCGCAAGTGACGCTAGACCGTGAGCTCTTCGTTGTATCGCATGTTTACGTTGGAAGAATAGACGATGTGACGGCAAGATGTGATTTATTTTTTAATTCCCCCATGCAGGCAGACAGAGTTTAGACTCCTTAACACCCTCACCTACTTTGCATGTTGAAGACGGCCGCTTGTCCAGTGTTGAGCAGTTGGATGGACGGAGAGGTCAGGTCCGTTTCTAACCATAAAGAACGGATTAGTTCCCCCAAGCCACCAACCAAATAAGATCTACTTACATGAGAAATCTCATGTCAAATCTCCAAAGGCGAACGGTAGGTGGGTTGTCGAGAGAAGGAGAGGTAGGAAGACATCCATGGTGAGCAACAGAGAGGAGTGGTTGGCTTTCTTAAAAACTTAAGACCGAATCTAATTCAAAGCCGCATATCCGGCTTTACCTAGATGGTCAGAAATGGCCCTGCTCCCAGGTGCGCTCAAGTTAGTATGCTTTAGGATGTTACTTTAACAATAGTAGCCAAAGTAAGATGGATTTGTATTGGCCAGTTGTGTTTGGTATAAATAGCCTTCCCCAAGAAGTTAACCATGCATTAATTGGTTTGTAGTGGCTTTGAGGAAGACCATGGGCGTCAGTTTGATTTGACATGTGCTGGGGACAGACTCATTCGAAAGTGCATTTCCAGAAGTGCTGGGTACAATGAGGATGTACTCTTTTTTCTCTCTTTAGTGCAGGTAATGAAAGGTTCTGAAAGACTGCATACCCATGTAGCTTACTAATGAATAAAATGTATACAAAAACTGATGTCTGACACGTTTTATGAAGAAAGCGTTTCCAAAAAGCATTGGACAGGCTATGACCCACTATGTTGTGGTCCGTGTACCCGATGTTGACAACGTGACATGACTAAGCTCACAACACGCATCCATCCAATCTACATCAGGCATTCTGACCAAAACTCATGCACTCACCACAGTTATTCCACTAATTACTCCACTATCGTCATCTCCACTATACCAACACTGTACGAACGCAAACCGTGGATAAGTCAGGCTACTTGGTGGCTATGGCTAACATCAATTGCAAGAGTTGAAACAGCCGACCACTTGAGTGCAAAAAAAACACAAAACACCTCACCACAGCACCAGCAAATCTTAAGCAATAAATATCGCGTCTTACCTTTATTTATGTGGCAGTGGTCTGCAGATGCATCCCGTGGTGTAGCCTGCCACATCCATTTAGTTCAACAGGTGATCGCTCTGTATGTCCATGGTACTACCGACCTGCTCTGGTGCTTTTTACCTTCATGTATTCAGGCTAAAATGACTTGATTGTCTGATGCCTCATTGCATCCCAGCCAAAGAGTATCGGTATTAATACCTCATTCATTGTCCAAGCCAGGCTGGCAGCTCATACAAAAATAAGTAAGGGATAATGTATAGAACGCCGGTCATTATCGGGAAAATAAGCCCCGACAGGGCGAACCTTCGCGTCGGTGGCTTGTTTCGCTTGCTTCCCTTGACAGCGGTCATTATGTGCAGCAGGTCAATTATCAAAAAATAATTCACCGCCGGAAGTCGGGAAGGCCCATGCAAGTGAACGGAGTGTTCCACAGCACTGAGAAGAGCCGTGTAATAAGCAGGATAATGTATAGTGTGAATGACCAGCATTCTATACATCCTTCTAGGCTAAGTTTATACCTAGGCCTAAAACGAACCAAGGTGGTAGGCCTACATATAATTGTAACAAAGGAGCCTAGACTACTAAGATATTGCAACCGATAATAAAACCACAAACAAACAAAGACGCACAATTCAAGAAATATGTAAAATATATGGATTTATTGTAGTAGGCCTAGGTTACAAGCAAAACCAAAGACAAGATAAGACAGTATGTTCATTTCAAATTGCTAAAGTGTAAAGAATAGGAATGAAAAGAGAATATAATGAGTAGGAAATTTGAATGATGGAAAAGAAAAGGCATTTGGTTTGAGTGGCTCATCTAAAAATATAAAACAGCCAGAGGCTTGCTATACGTATAGCAAGCCTCTGATTTTAGCACTTTTGGTACCAAAAGTGCTAAAATCAGACTATGTGACAACAGAATAGATTCAAACATGTCAAATGAATATAGCGCACGTATTTATTGAGTCAAAAACATACAAATTACATGTGTCTTTTTTTGTGCTGTTATCCACGATACAACTCCCATGGAACAACATACATGGATATTAATAAGTATAGGCCTATACGTAAGAAGGCATATCTCAAATTGAAAGAAATATAAACAATTATTTTTATTGTTTCTCCTGGAGTGAGGCATATAGTGGGTCAACTTTTCAAAAAACTAGCAAAATTACAGAAAGGCGACTGAACTTACACACACACACACACACACCCACACATCGTGTGCCGTTGGAAACATTTTGTTAACCATAAAACAGTTTTATCCATCACTCTTTAACAGATCTCATGCACCAGTATTGTATTTGCATAGTTCTGACATTATGGCAATATATTATCAAGTCAGAGATTTAAAAAATACATAATTCTGCTTGGTATTGAAAGAATCAGTACTTATTACAATACACGAGCTAACTCCATCACCGTTTCTACATCAGACACCTTCTCCACCCCCTCCCACCCCCCACCCAGTTACCCAAGCCCCGTGGCTGGGACACCGGACCTCCACGTGGAGTGCATCGCTCTGTCCACGGCAAACGCCTCCCCACCCAGTGAACCTGAGCCCTGTGGCATGGAGAGAACCTCCATCTGGGGAACAACACCTGGCTCCCAAACGCCTCTTCCTCTGCTCCTCCTGGGCCTCTACAAGGAGGCCAGGGCCAGGAGGCACAGGCTGCAGGAGAGACATCCATCAGACGGAGGAATGCTCTGGTACTGCTCTCCTTCCCTCTTGCTCCTCTCCTTCCTCCGTCTTCCACTCTGGCCCTCCGCCCCAGGCGCCATTTGTTAATGTTACTTTCTGGAGGTATCCAAAAGGGGCCAGGACCATTCAATTCAAACAAATCACCTTCTTTTACTCACACAAGATTGAGTCGACCAGAGGACTTAAGCCTCCTTGTACATGTTTGGGCTTCTGTGGCAACGGCCCTGCGTGTGTTTGTGTGTATGCATTGGGGTTTCTGAGCTCATGCCTAAGACATACTGTAAGAAGCCATAAAGAATAAACATCACTCTATGCTTGTTATCTATCTATGCGCGCAAGACAAAATAGTGTAAGAATATCCCAACGTTTCACATCGTAGCTTGAGATGTTCACATTGTTGTTTAGTGAAGAAGACAAGGTATTCACACGTAACACGCACAACAAGGTTGTATTAAGGAAAATGTTAACACAGCAGAAGTTCTGCAACGATTAGTTGACTTCAACAAAATAGTTCCTAAAATGAGAAGGTATCATAATGGTCAATACAAATGGATGCAACATATGTTTTAGTACGGAAATTCAAGACTGTTAACGCTTGTGTTGGATAGTGTCAAAATAGTAAATATTGATTAATAATGATGACTATTACCTGTAAACAAACACACAAAGAAGTAAAGAAAACCTTGAATGAAAACATATATTTCCCTTCTACCTGTCATTGAGCACCCAAGCAGTGTTTTGTGTATTTGCAGCATAGAAAAACATGTCTTGCTATTGTTATTATTGTATTAAGAATATATTCAATACAATATAATACAATAAGATTATCATATAAATGTCTCGTCGCTGAGCAGAACACCAATGAGAATTGAACCCGCCCATTTTCCCATGGGTCACACGTGTACTTTCCTATGAAAACAAAGAGCTAGTTGATATGACTCCAGATTAAACATATGTGTGGACGTGGACAGTGGACGTGTTAATGTGTTTACAGGAAGTTAAGGACATTGGACGTTCTTGTTCTTGTCTAAGTCCACAAAAGAATCTGGGTCTGCTCTCTTGACAACATGCCATTGAAACGTCCCATTCCTTCTTCAACACAACCTGGCAACCCACCGCCTCCACCTGGCAACCCACCGCCTCCACCTGGCAACCCACCGCCTCCACCAGCTGCGGGCACTGCGGGTTTTTTCCTTTATTTCTCGCCAACGAACAAAGAGTCCATTTCTTCGCCTGATAGTGTGTTCCAGAGGCAGACCCACAGAGGAGGAGGAGGAGGAGGAGGAGGAGGAGGAGGAGGAGGATGGTTTGCCGCTCACCCTGGAGATACGGGGGTCCTGAATGGGTTGCGTTCTGTGAGAGTGAGTTATTGTGAATGTGACACAACAAGGCCATAAGCTTGGAGACCACCACACAGGGGGTCTAGGGAACAACCGGCATTGGGTTGGATTCATGCTTGAAACTCGTGTACCAGTGAGGTTATTGTCACACAGGTTCAGAAAGAAAAATAAAAATAAAGACAGTGTTATTACTCTCTAGACTACTGTTGTCTAGGGGCACATCAGAAATAAGGTGGGATGAGAAGTAATACAACATAAAAAGAGTTGCCAAACAAACAGCGACAATTCAGAAAGACAACTTCTAATTAAAACGATTCAAAACAAGCACAAACTTTAAAGGTGACATATTACACCACCAGGTGTGAGTGTGATTAGCCGTCACAAGCCGTTTTGAAAATCTGCCTGTTATGACATCACAAGTGGGCGTGTCCACCTAGATGTGTGCTGGATAGATCAGTCCACCAGCCTACCCAGTGGACCGTAGCAAACGTTGCTCATCTATCCGTCACACATCTAGGTGGACACGCCCCCCTGTGATGTCAGAAGAGGCCGATTTTCAAAACGGCTCGTAGTGGCTAATCACGCTCACACCTGGTGGTGTAACGTGTCACCTTTGAGATCCACGAATCAAACTAATTACCGATTAAGATGCCTGCTCCACAGCAACGGCTGCCACGGAAACAGCATTATGTGAAGCCACCTCATCCACGACGTCAGCCGTGACGTCAGCCGTGACCTCAGCCGTGACCTCAGCAGTGACCTCAGCCGTGACCTCAGCCGTGACCTCAGCCGTGACCTCAGCGGCCCCATTGACCAGCACTTCCGGCTGCTCCTGCTCGCCCTCGTCTTCGTCCTCCTCGTCCTCCTGCTCCGGGAGCGCCAAGCTGGCGGCGCGGTCGACACTCGGGTCGGCCCCCTCCACGCTCTGGCTGTCTCCGTTGACCACCAGCTCTGCGTCGGCGCTCTGCAGAGCGCCCGCCGCCGCCGCCCCCGCCCCCGAACCCGCCAGGCCCTCGCCCAGGTCGTGCACCTCGGCCAGGGGGGCGTCTCCGTCCATGCTGCCCAGGGCGGGGATCTCCACGTGGGCCACCTCCCCGCCGTCCTGCACCGAGATCCCGGAGTCGCGCACCTTCTTCACGTTGAAGGTCATGGGGGACACCTTGAAGGAGGAGCTCCGTGAGGTGGGGCTCTTGGGGTGGTTGGGGGTGAAGCTCTTCTTGATCTTCTCGCGGCGCTCCGGGGGCACGATCTTGGTGCCGATCTGGGTCATCTTCTTCTCGATGCTGTGGCGGGAGAAGGCCTTCTTCAGGCTGTCCACCTTCTTCAGGCTGGAGCGCTTCAGCTTGTCCGCCCGGGAGCGCTCCAGGGTGGTGGAGCTGCCCTGGGCCACGGAGGCCTCATACTCCGGGAAGACGTCCTCCTCACCGGCCGGGGCCTCGTCTTCCGATGTCAGGCTTATGGTCTGGAGACCCTCGTCGGTGCCGAAGTTGGCGTCGGCAGAGCCCGCGATAGAGGGGGCTGGCAGGACCGACTCGGCATCAAACTGGCTGGGCGGCGGTGACTTGAGGGAGTCGTTGACGACCACGCTGGTGGGGATCTCGCTGTCTTCCTGCGTAAAACAATGAAGACGAGCAAGGAGTGAGTTTGGAATGTAGGTTTACCTCACTCTCCAGCCTTTAACCAGCTCTGTGATTACAGCGTTAAGTTCTTAAAATAATCTAGCAAACAAATGATAATGGTTGAAAGTGGATTGGTTAACAGTAGAATCAATGCTTTGTGGTATGATAATGAGGAGTCATAAATGATCACGGTATATGCAGTTGATGGTACAAGCACAACCCGACCAAACAGAGGCGCCGCTACAAGGCCTGCTGTTTCCAAAGATACCAAGATGAGGCCATAAACGCTCACTCCTCTGAACCACTCACACGCTCATCACCCCACGCTGGTCATCCATTATAGATGGAGGCCGGTTGATGTTCCACAGGTGTCAAGAGAAAACCAGTCTCTGCACGCTCAACCCCGTTTACTTTTTGAGATATCTGAGGAATTCCACTTGCTTCTTTGCAGGACTGTACCACCCACACTCCTCCTCTAACTCCTTTACTTCCCAGTGCGGTCATTCAATCATCTATGGACATGTTTAGGGCCTATAGAGTAAGAGGGAGTTTGAGATAGAGTATGTTAGGGAATTAGGTAAATATTGAAGATATTTGTCTTCCTTCCTATGTTTAATTCTCTCCCTTCTCTTTACCGACAGTATCTGTGCACAAATAAACATTCATGTATCAGAGGCTAGGATATGTGTAGCAAGCATATATCATGTATTTAAGTACATTGGCTTTGACACATGAGACACTTCCGGATACCTAATTGTGTGGTTACTTTTGCAAATTCTTGTCATATCTGTCAGATAAGAATCTTTAGCATCCTAGTGCAAACGCTGTCCAGGGAATGCATGGCAGCTGAGAAAGAAAGAACGCTTGTTGCAAACAGATTCTTAAAGCTTTATTCCATCACTTGTCAATTGTGCACAGTAAGGACTGGCTCAACCAGACTGGCGGGAACGACTAACCCCCAAGGACGCTGACAGACAAATTGTGTCCTAGTGAATGCTTGTTTCTAACAGGGCTGAACGATTAATCGAATTCAAACCGACATCGCGAATGAACTACAACATGATTTGCAAATCGCAAAGGCTGCGATAAAAAAATAAATCAAATAAAATATTATAAATATTTTTAGGATTTGTTTTTGGGGTGATTTGTTACTGACTGGAGATCAGCAAGATTCATGTTTATTTTTATTTTTCAATTCAATAGTTAAATAAAGATGTTATAATATCAATTCCTGCATCAATTCATCTCAACACATAGGCCTGGCCTAAAGGAAAGAGCACTTTATATGTTGACTGCTTCCAATGTTGTGGTGGTCATACTATAGAATGATTGATTGATTGTTAAGTGAATAATACAGAACATACAGAACTTAAAAAAGAAAAATCGCAATTGCAATATTGGTCGAAATTATCGCAATTTGATATTTCCCCAAATCATTCAGCCCTAGTTTCTAACATGTCAGTCTGCTCTGCCATGATGTGAACCCTCCACTTTATTGTTGGCGAAAAACCTTCCAGTGAACCCAAAGTTAGGACGGCCATAATTAACACACAATAGGTGAAGATTGCAGACATGGAGCAAAGCTATGTAGATGCCTATATATTTTACCATCTTCTTCTAGACTAATTGATAACCAGGGCTTTTATCCAAAACGATTGAGTAGTTATTCAAAGCTGTGTAATTTGTTGCCATTTAATATTAAATCTGTCTGTGTTCTAACAGGTCGATTTGCACGGCATGATAAATGCCCATTGGAGTGAAATTTAGGCACAGCCTTAGGATTGCCATCAAAGTATAGTATCAAAGTTTGGCCTAACAGCTGAAATAATGGTTGATACACTGTATTTAATATTTTTCCTTAACCAAACATGAATCTAAGGGGACATTACTTAGGCGTATTTTTGTGTTTCCGAAGGTTACATTATACAAGTACAAGCTATAACACTGCCTACAGTGCACTAGGGCCGCTGTTGTGGCCTGGCAATGCACTGGGTGTGATTGAAGCTCTACGAGCAGCTGTCAATCTAAAGGACGGTAGGCAGAACCTCAGGGCAAACTTCTAGTTTCAACAAGAACCTTGGTGTGGAGTTGTATTGAGCCTTCTCTTCCCATCCTCCTCAAGCTAGGCGTGGACCAGGTGCACTCACCCCGGGGACTCTCAGCTTACTGCTTATCCTCTGAGATTGTTAACATTGAATTACGATTGAGGTTCACCAACATTGCAAAGTTTTGCATACTGCAATACCTACGTTGGCCCTATGAGAACCATCTACGTGCGTATGCATGTGCATCCCTAAGGGTGTATGTGCGTGCTGTGTGTGCTGTCTTTTAGTGGGGAACTACTGGTAATCAACACTACTGGAGCCTTTCTGAGCGCACAGTGGACTGGAGTAGATCATGACATTAGCACCCCTATGTACTGAATCAAGAAACGTTGCAATACATTTTGAATGGAATGGTGAGCCCAAGAGTCTAAATGGAATGGTTCATCCCTAGTCAACAACACAGGTGATTGGTTGCATGCTGTTGTATGATGGGATAGCTAGAGATAGCTAGAGAGAAATATAATAAGAGATAGATGGAGAGAGGGATGGAGATAGTGGGAGATAGTTAGAGAGTATGTAGAGCCCTGATAAGTTGAGATTTATTTCCTGAAATGCTCTTATTCCATGCCAGACATTTTCACGCCAGAGTTACGGTCCACATAACTCTACATAACACTGTTGTGTTATGTAATCATTTCCACACATACAAAGCATAGATAAAATGAAGCTATTTGTTATGTGTCAGATTGAGTGAGCTGCGATTTCGGCTCGCATGGAATGGAATGTATACCTGATACTGCCATGTGGGTGGGTGAGTGAGTATGAGTAAGAAGGTTTAACAGAGAAGGAGAGAAACTGGTCTAAGGTGAACTATTGCCAAATGCATGCAAGTATAATAAAGAATATATGCATGGTATCCATGTTTAACATTTTTTAAGATGACACACACACACACACACACGGTGTGACATATATCAAATTTTTTCAAGTGCTGCCAGAAAGGAAAGCGACAAACAGGAAAGGACGCTCACAGAGCGCCCTTCCTCCATTCCTTTATTCCACTTCGTCATACCTTCAAACTGTCTGCAACCTGCAATCTACCCTCTCTCCTCCTCCCCCTCTCCCCTCCTCCCTCTCCTCCTCCCCCTCCTCCTCCCTCTCCCCTCCTCCCCCTCTCCTCCTCCCTCCTCCCCCTCCCCTCTCTCCCCCTCCCCCTCCTCCCCCTCCCCTCCTCCCCCTCTCCTCCTCCCCTCCTGTCATCACACGCCCCATCTCTTATCCACAGAGACGGGTTCTTCTTGTTGTTTTGAGTCATGAGGTCAATCTCAACCTGCTTGTATACAGTAACACAAACTACCCCACTGTATACAGTATACAGTAACACAAACTACCCCATTGTATACAGTAACACAAACTACCCCACTGTATACAGTATACAGTAACACAAACGACCCCACCGTATACAGTAACACAAACTACCCCACAGTATACAGTAACACAAACTACCCCACTCCAACACCCCTTTCAGCACAGCAACGCACAATCCATCCATGACCAGGAGGCAGGAAGGAAGGAAGGGGACAGAGATTCCACTTCCTGTGTTCTGAATGATAGAGACGCGCCGCGGGAATCGGCCCCAGATAAAGTCCAGCTGAACTAGCGTAGCGCCGCAACGAGCCGACGACCGGTAGTGTTAGGAGTGCTGTGGTGGGCCGGTACATCTGCGCTCCGCTGCTAACCAACCGTGCTCTGTATTGCCACAGGTGTGTTGCCACAGGTGTTTTGCCACAGGTGTAAACCTGTCACTCAGCAGTTGAATCGAGCGTAAATCAATGTTCCAATGTTCCCATCGTGGGATAAGGGGAGATTAGTAGTTTATCGCTGTCAACACCAAAACACATAAAGTTCTCACAAAAGGAGGAATGCTGTGGGTGAGAAGCCGTGCCAAGGAAAATAAATGACAAACACAAATTCAACTCGACTCATCTTCTCACAAGTCCCAGCAACGTGCTCCCGAAACAAGAGATCGTCACGTTCAACGGAGACTTGTGGACACCAACGGCCAGGAAGACCTGCTCTCTGTCAGCCTCACGTTGACACCCCACACGGTGGGTCCTGATCTGAACAGAGCTGAACAGCTCCCGTCTGCGAGCTATTTGTCAGAGAAATGCCAGGAGCACTTGGATACACTTCATCACATTTGAAGATAAGGACGTTTACAAGGTGATGCAATGCTGCTTATCTCCTTCAGCACTTTTGTGTGAGTCTCTCAAGGCTTCGTGCTGCAGACCGCTGAGTCTCAGTATTAGAGTTATTTTCTAGGGTGCTTCCAAACTGTTGCAATTACTGTCGTTTAGGAACAGAGGGAGGGCAACGGAAAAGAAACAGCAAGCAGTCACGTTATCTTCTTACATTTAGGGTGTACCGAGCACAAGCTGTCCAACGGAATGTGTATATACGTTCTCTGCTCCCTCCATATCTCTTAACATCGTATAAAAGGATACAGTAAGGGACGTGAAGTCAGGCCTACAGGGTGAAGGAGGACAGCTCGAGGCTGGACGAGTGATGACTCAAAGGCAGCCCAAGCTTTCCCCTGTGTGCTCTGCCAGAGTCACAGTTATCGGCAGTAGTTTGTAGTTTGTCTGCATGTGTCAAATCTCGACCGGTCTGCGAGTGAGACGGCGAGCAGGAGAGTGAGACAGAGAGACGGAGAGAGAACACACGCAAGAACACACTGTACACACACACCCTTCTTGACCTCCCCATTCTTCACCTGGCTCCGGCATTCCTCCCTACCTCACAGCGCAGTGTAGTGTACGCTGCAATATGCAATACCATTTCTACAAATCATCATTTTTAAAATGGGGCCCAACTGTCACTTGGCCAGAGGAACCTGTGATTAGGACAGACGGCCTGCGGAGACCACGGGGACGGGTGCCAGGACTCGTCTAACCTGATTGTGATGACACGCGGAGGAGCCAGAACCTATAATGTGGACGGGATTATCGTGGTAACGCGTCAAACAAACCACCCCCGCTGCCCGGTCGGCTGCGTGGGGGTTTTCAACAAACACAGACTTGATATTCTTCTAGTTTTCTTTTTGCTTGGATGCGTCTGTGAGTTGATAAGCTGTTGAAAGTGGAGAGCACGCCACCCTCAGGACAAATGTCCTGCTTTGTTTTTTACATGCAGTCTCATTTTGTACTCGTTCTTCGTTGTTCCTGTTCCACCCCTTTTCTTCCTGTGTCTAAGAAGAATAGGATCATTACCCAAGGAAAGAAGGTAGAGAGTGGTATAGAGAGAGAGAGAGAGAGAGAGAGAGAGAGAGAGAGAGAGAGAGAGAGAGAGAGAGAGAGAGAGAGAGAGAGAGAGAGAGAGAGAGAGAGAGAGAGAGAGAAAGAAAGAAAGAAAGAAAGAAAGAAAGAAAGAAAGAAAGAAAGAAAGAAAGAAAGAAAGAGAGAGAGAGAGAGAGAGAGAGAGAGAGAGAGAGAGAGAGAGAGAGAGAGAGAGAGAAAGAAAGAAAGAAAGAAAGAAAGAAAGAAAGAAAGAAAGAAAGAAAGAAAGAAAGAGAGAGAGAGAGAGAGAGAGAGAGAGAGAGAGAGAGAGAGCCGGAGAGAGAGAGAGAGAGAGAGCCGGGCATTAGTTCCTGATTGGCATACGGCCAATGACCTGCGCCGACTCGTTTGAAAAATGAATAAGTCACAGAATGCAAATCTGGACACAATGCGACCTAACGCCTACCTCCTACCTCCTACCTCCTGGTCTTAAACAGTGAGAGCAGCTCGCTCACCCAACGCCCGCCACAAGGCAGGAGGTACAGAGCGCAACCTGGAGGGGCGAGGCAGCGAGACGCCTTCTGAGAAGGCTCTGTGCATTATTGATCAGCTTTCATGGGGCTGCCCTTATGCATAAAGGATGAGCCTGAACTGCTCTTTAATTGAATACCTGGTGTAAAAGATGATGTGCTCGGATCATGCACTACGCTGCAGTTCAGCTGTAAACCACACGATTCAAAAGGCTTTGGTCGAATCAATGTGAGCTGAATGCTGCGTGGATATTGGCTACTTGGTTTCCCTACAAAGTGTAATAAAAAGGTAACCATTACAAGACCTGAGGCAGACCTGGTCGCTGCTTCATCCTCCAGCGTCTGGAGACGCAGACTTTGGTCCCGCGGGTGCTGACACCTCACATCAGGGCCGGACCTTCGCTCAAGAGTCTGGTGATTCATATGGACTGGTAGAGCAACGCAAACAGCGACACACAAAGACTGGAGGGAGAGCCAGCTACCACCCAAAGCTTCTGTCAATATCAAACTGAACTGAAGGAAACGTCAGCTCGTACAGATAGCAGAGGCTCAAAACGCTAAGCTAAGCTATGAAAGGTGACTTTTAGAATGCTGTTTTTTAACTCCATTTTATCAATATCATTAATTGGATTTCGGAATGACACGAGGGGGAATGTCGTTGAACTAAGTGTGTGGTTTGAGAATCAGAGAGAGTGTCCTCTGAATGAAACGTGTTTTACTAGAGAGGGAAGGGACGTCGTTTTTTTCTTATCAACATGTTGTGAAGACACCATTCTTCATCTGTTTGGGACGGAGAAGGCCCAGTCTGCAGCCTAGTGATTAACCACTAAACCCCCCAAAAAACGAAATAGTACTAAAATAATCCACCCTTTTCTGCGCGCTGACATTACACAAGATGACAGATTAAGCCACCATTCTCATCTGAATGTTGAAATTTGAATTGTTGTTTAGTTCCATTGTGAGAAAGGAGGAGATTCAGATCTACACACCCACACCCCCACACACACACACACTGACACACACACACACACACACACACACACACACACACACACTGACACACACACACACACACACGCACACACAGGCACTGATTTGAGGGCACAGGAAATTATACTCTGAATGTGCGAATAGCATTCATATGAAATGCCATTGTAGTGTGTAAAGATTGTGACGCACTACGATGAATGTCGCCATTTAAACCAACAACCGTTTCCATGGTTAATCTGAAAATAATGACAGATATTCTCACGCACCTCTTACATAAGAAACCATGTTTACCGTGACCTTTCACCTGGCACAATACCTGCCACGAACATGTCAAGTTATAATAAGAACATAATAATCATCTCATTTGATTGTGTGTGTTTGTATCAGTGTGTGCTTATGAATGCATACGTGTTCTGTGTGTGTGGGTGTGTGTATGAATGAGTGTGTGTGCGTGTGTTTGTATGGAGCTGTGTGTGTTAGTGTATGAGCTCTGTGTGTGTTTGTGTGTGTGTGTGCGTGTGTGTGTGTGTGTGTGTGTTTGTGTTGGATTCCCTGTGTGCGCCGATGCACAAACACAAACAAACAAGGGCCTGAATTGCCTCCGTTGTGGGACAGGACATATTTCCTCCTCCCGCTCGTTAAAGCTCGTTAAGGAGAGGGAGCAGCGGAGCAGACACAGGCCTGTCATATTCCTCCAACACCGCAGCACGTACCACCACCACCGCCGCTGCTCAGAGCACACAGCTCTGCAGAGTTCTAGAAGCTGATGATCTGAGGGCCAGTAGCTGTGAAGTGAAGGGCCCTCGCTTTCAGCTTATTGTGGAAAATACGTTTGGAGATGTTCCAAGAACAAACTGAGCGGATGGAGGAGAAAACCAACAACTGCACTCGTACCGCATTTCACATATTTTTCGTAACTTCTCTGCAGGTGACGCCGATGTGAACGTTGAGTGTGAATGGTCAGAAATTCATGACGATTTATTTTGTTTTCCTTCCACAATCGGAATTCTGATATTCAGTGATAATTAAAGCTTAGTGATCAAACCAAAACCACACAGAGTAAAAAACAAGTTTGTCTGCAAAGAACTTCTCAGATCTCGTCCGGTCGAAAGGTACAATTCTACTTCTATTGAAGTGTGACGGTGGCTGGTGCTCTGAGCTCTCCGCTGCGGCACTATGTCTGCATTATCACACTGCAGCGTGAGGCCGTCCGCATTTCAGGTGGTTTTGTTTTAGGAATTTAGCACGGCAGAAAAAAAACCACCCTGGCCAGACAGCGGTTAAGAGGTTGAGCTAAAACAGTCTATGTTCATTTAGCGTCAGAAGCAACGGAACGGACTGGAGGACGTAAACACTAACAAATAGTTCAGTGAGATGAAACGAGCTGTTCATGTGAGAGGAGGAGGAGTGACGAGGTGGAGCAACAGATGGAGGCTCCACTACATGTCCTTCCCTTCCCGAGGCCAGCAACCATTCTTTTATCAACTTTGTAACCTCATACACCTGACACCACACACACACACCTGATCTGACACACACACACACACACACACACACACTCACCTGCCCCGACCCGACACACACACACACACACACACACACACACACAGGCATGCCACAGATCACTGCCTTGGACCACAGTCTTTACTTGTACTCATCTCGGTCTTGACTTACCAGGTAGGTGCGCATGAACGCCTCCCCCCCTCCCCCCCCCCCCCCCCCCCCACACAGGCAGATGAGTAGCACCCAACAAAGGCTCCACTCACTCCACGCCTGAGAAGATTTCAGAAAAACAGATCCTTGCAAAATAACCGACAGAGGAGTTAATAACTCGGTCCACCATACAAGGATATGATGACACTCCTATATAGACATCACATTCAACAAGGTGCAGTCGCCCCGAGGATATAGACCTATACTACAGACACATCTATTCAACTGCTTTGGCTTTGCTTGAATAGAACCAAGTGCACTCAGGGAGAGAGATATGTAGGGGGAAATCACAACGTTGCAATTTTGATTGGATACAGTAAAAATATATTTTAAAAGGGCTTCTTTTTAACCACCAGGTGTGGTTTGGATTGACTCGTACAGAAATTGTTATTTCCTTTTACAAGTTCTGGCATTGGTCCTTGCTGGTAGCTGTCAGACCGTCAAGCCGACGGACAAACCAATGGGAGCGCCTTTGTTCTAGGAGGCGGGCTTTAGTTGTTGATGCAAGAGAGAGGGCTCATTTAGATGTTTTTATTTGTATAGAATGGCCTGGGGAACCTTATCTTTTAACCACATACACAAAAGACCTGTTGAAACAACATTATAAGCCGCCACAGATAAAATACACACAGGCGTATTGAACTGATCAGATAGGCTATTGTTGCAGCTGTTTGTCTCACGAGACAACAGAGCCGTATCAAGGTACAGCCTTCATCACGGTCTGGACCGGAGGACGGTGGACGCAGACCGCTTGGTACAAACTATTTCAACGGGGGTTTTGCAGGCATTTCTTTTAGTATTTTTGGTACGTGGATTTTAAAGTAAATTGCTGTAAACAGTTTCCAACAACTAATTGTTTGGGAAGTACAGAGACCGAGTTTCATCCTCGGTCCTCGGTCGTATCTCTGCAGCCATGGAACACGTTTTCAGATCAATGGATGATACAACAGCAATTAAACAGGAACATAATTAGGAACATAATTAAACACGCCACACATAAAAGATGTGTGCCCTGTTTGCTCCAGTTCTTCCGACTTCCGAAAGCTCTATTAATAAGCTTGCTTAGTCGTGACATTAAGGTAATCTGATGGGATGAAGGTGTTGTCTGTCGCGGCTTCAAATGAAATGCTCAAGGCGACAGGCCAGCCTCTCCTGAGAACGAGACTGAAGTGAGCTCAGAAGAGCGACGGGTAGAACCAGGCCAGATCAACACCGCCCCGGGTGGCAGTAAAGGTGCCCATTTAAAGGAACCGTTTTGGACTACACGTTCACATGCCAAACGCAAGGCAGCCTACAAGGCATAAGCATGGCGCCGCTCCTCGTTGTTCCGTGGTTGAGTTCCCTGGGTAGAAGTCCAAACCTGGACACCAAGGCGCTTCCTTTTTGATCCACTATCTGCTTATTGCTCATTAAAACCAGGCGATAAAAGCATTGACTGTGCGGGCTGTAATGCACTGTGACCAAACAACAGTCACT
>NC_140284.1:1269003-1274003 GCF_964030765.1 Micromesistius poutassou
ACTGCCAACACATAAACAGAGCGATACAAACACTAATAGACACAACAACAGACACGCACCACTTTGAGACTCAGACCCTGGTTCCCCGCCCCCACACTGACCTGTGAAGTCCGTCCTGGCGTAATGTCCGTCCCCAGCTTTGCTCCCGGGAGAGATGACTGGAACACGAAAGAAACGTCACACATGTGGTCAAAGTGTGCTGCGTCCACCACTGCACCCCTCAAACATCTGGGCTCTTAACGTCCGTATCAAACTGTTACCTCACCACTGCACCCCTCAAACATCTGGGCTCTTAACGTCCGTATCAAACTGTGACTCACCACTGCACCCCTCAAACATCTGGGCTCTTAACGTCCGTATCAAACTGTTACCTCACCACTGCACCCCTCAAACATCTGGGCTCTTAACGTCCGTATCAAACTGTTACCTCACCACTGCACCCCTCAAACATCTGGGCTCTTAACGTCCGTATCAAACTGTTACCTCACCACTGCACCCCTCAAACATCTGGGCTCTTAACGTCCATATCAAACTGTTACCTCACCACTGCACCCCTCAAACATCTGGGCTCTTAACGTCCGTATCAAACTGTTACCTCACCACTGCACCCCTCAAACATCTGGGCTCTTAACGTCCGTATCAAACTGTGACTCACCACTGCACCCCTCAAACATCTGGGCTCTTAACGTCCGTATCAAACTGTTACCTCACCACTGCACCCCTCAAACATCTGGGCTCTTAACGTCCGTATCAAACTGTGACTCACCACTGCACCCCTCAAACATCTGGGCTCTTAACGTCCGTATCAAACTGTGACTCACCACTGCACCCCTCAAACATCTGGGCTCTTAACGTCCGTATCAAACTGTGATTTCTACTGCCTATCCCCCAGGGACCCTGCTCCTGAGCTTAGCCGCGCCCACCACAATGCATCATGGGTATAAGGTAGGGGTGTGCATCTCTCCAATAAAAGACGATTCGATGCGTATCTCGATACATGGGGTACGATACGATTCAGGAACGATACATTTTTAAAATGGAACGATTCGATTCAGTTCAATTCAGAAGATTCACATCTTTTAAATCAAAATCGATTTTCCGATTCAAATCGGTTTTTGTTACACCCCTAGTATAAGGCTCCTCAAAGGTCAGACTCTCGACCTCTTTGTTAGATCAGGACACACGACATGCAAGAGGGATCCGATCACACAAAGGAAACCGGCCCGAACTCAATCGGGTTCAGTGGAGCGCGCGGTTCATTGTGTCTAGTCTGTGTGTTCGTGTGCAACACCAAAAGCGATCAGAAAGTTAACTCCGCCAACTTCTGTTGAACCCTTTGATGTCTCCTCAGCCCGCTCCCTCTAGGTCCCTCCCTCTAGGTCCCTCCCTCTAGGTCCCTCCCTCTAGGTCCCTCCCTCTAGGTCCCTCCCTCTAGGTCCCTCCCTCTAGGTCCCTCCCTCTAGGTCCCTCCCTCTAGGTCGCTCCCTCTAGGTCCCTCCCTCTAGGTCCCTCCCTCTAGGTCCCTCCCTCTAGGTCGCTCCTGATCATAGTCCCGGGCTGTTTTGTTTCGGGGACGTAGACGGAGGCCTCCGTTATCTCTCGGGGTCATCAGATCTGTGCATCAGCTTAATCTTAAATCCATAAAGGAGAACTGTGTTTCATTCCAATGCATCACAGTTATTCCCCCGACCACGCGGCCATGAGATCAATGTGGAGGCGAGGACACGGCCCGGCCATGCGTGTAACGGGAGTGTTAGTGTTGGCGGCCGCGTAACACCAGCTCAGAGCGCCTCCTACTCGGTGGCAGGGCTGATAATTGCTAAATGCTATTCCTGGGGCAGCAGGCGGCCGGCCGGGTCAATATTTGGAATTGACAGAACGACGAGTGGAGCGCGAGGGCCAACACACCACAACACAACCCTGGAGAACAACAACCAGGAACGTAAACAAACCCAGAGACGAAAGGGTTTGGAAAACAGCAACAAAGCAAAAAAATCAGCCATTCAAAGTGGGCTGACATTTAGATTTTCTTCGTCCTGGTATCGTGTTCCTCTGCTTTTGTCTGTGTTGACGGAGAATCTGAGATGAAAGGCAGCAGAGGAGGGAGGAGTGGCGAGCGTGAGGGTGTGGCCAACAGGGGGATGAAGAGGAAGTGGATGTGGTTGTTTGGCGTGGACGTGAATGGGCTCACTCAAGAACAACGACTACTACACACACGCACACACAACGAACAACACAAACACAAATGTTTTCTTAAACGTCATTATGAGCGGCGGCGTCGGAGAGCGCTGCGCCGGGCCGCTCTGACATAGTTCCATCAATCAAACTTTATCCATATCGCGCTTAGTGTTGCAAAACGGAGCGACAGAACGCCTCACGAGGGGAACCAGAGTTGTGGTTAAACCGACTGACAGACGCTGACGCCCTGATCAGAACGACCGCCGGCAAACTTCACCAGAGGAGGGAAACGTACGCAGCGAACGCTGCCTCCACGTAGGGCTACAATAAGTTACAGAGCTCCTTCTGAGAGAATGTTTAGATGTGACACACACACACACACACACACACACACACACACACACACACACACACACACACACACACACACACACACACACACACACACACACACACACACATACACATACAAACACAAACAAACTATAATGCACACCCTTGCTGACCGCCTTAATGACCAATCAGGATGAAGTATTCCACAACACTGTGGCGTTCTGTGAATAGGGTCACGCGGCCGCCGGCCCTGTGGTCGGCATGGTGACGACCACAGGACCACGGAGCCTTGATTCATGTCAGAGCAGATGTTACAGAGGACAGTCATTAACATTCTCCCGCTGAAAACACCAGTCCTCACACGACACACAGAGGTCTCTTCACCAAACGCCAATGTCATGTGAGAGAGAGAGGCGCACACACACACACACACACACACACACACACACACACACAGTCTTACTGCCTGTTATAAATAGCATGAATGCGAGCCGCGAGGCCTACATGAGATCTAATAAAGTAATGTACAAGACGCGGCGCTTCAGGAAGTCCAACAGATGAGGGTTGAATCTCTTCCTTTATTTTGTGTGTGAAACATTTTCCTCCCAGTACAAAAACGTCCTTGGATAAACTCTCACTATCACTATGATTAATCTGCCTTTGTGAGCATTCGTGGGCTTGAGGATTATGTTTTACAGTGTTAAAACATCATCTGAAATTATGTTGTGCATTGATGGTAAGAGAGATATTCAAATAACACTGCGCGTGTGTGTGTGTGTGTGTGTGTGTGTGTGTGTGTGTGTGTGTGTGTGTGTGTGTGTGTGTGTGTGTGTGTGTGCACGTGTGTGTGTGCGTGCTCCTCACCTTGGCAGTGGCCCAGGTGCTTCACCTCGATGCGCTCCTGCTTCTGACACGACGCCTCCTTCACCTGACACGGGTTGTCATAGGAACGGCCGTCCGACGCACACACCGGGTTGAAGTTGGTGTGTGAACAGTCGATGTTGCACACACACCTGTGGGGGGGGGGGGGGGGGGGCAGAGCAGACCATCGGTAAGGGGCGGGCCACAGGGGGGTCAGGAGGAGGCAGGTCGCTGGTTCGATCCCCGGCTCCTCCTCCTCCTCCTAGCGGAGTGCGGAGGTGACCCTGAGCGAGACGCCTCCCCCTGACCGCTCCTGACCCGCTGGCCGTCGCCCTGAGGGGCGGACTCCGCCGTCGGTGTGTGAACGTGTGAACGCGTGCGTGAATGTGTGAATGTGAGGCGGCATTGTACAGCGCTCTGAGCGGGCCCTGGTCAGGACAGCGCGCTATGAATTCATCTATATCATCATCTATATCATCTATATCATCTATATCATCTATATCCACCGCAGCATCAGAACGGGAGCGAGGAGCGAGAGAGAGCAGCCAGATGTTCACTGGTCTGCTGAGCGGACCGAGGAGGAGGAGGCTGCGTTGTGTGTGTTGTGTGTGTGTTGTTGTGTGTTGTGTGTGTTGTTGTGTGTGTGCTGAGCGACTCGGCGCAGGCTGCGTTGTGTGTGTGTTGTGTGTTGTTGTGTGTGTGCTGACTCGGAGCAGGCTGCGTTGTGTGTGTTGTTGTGTGTGTTGTTGTGTGTTGTGTGTTGTTGTGTGTTGTTGTGTGTGTTGTGTGTTGTTGTGTGTTGTGTGTGTGCTGACTCGGAGCAGGCTGCGTTGTGTGTGTGTTGTGTGTGTTGTGTGTGTTGTTGTGTGTTGTGTGTGTTGTTGTGTGTGTGGTGTGTGTTGTTGTGTGTGTGGTGTGTGTTGTTGTGTGTTGTGTGTGTTGTTGTGTGTGTTGTGTGTTGTTGTGTGTTGTTGTGTGTGTTGAGCCACAGAGCGGTTGGTCTTGTCTTGGCTGTTGATGCACCATAATCATTTTAAATTAGGTTAATTTTGTCTTCACAATGAGTGTATTTAACGATGCATCGCGCCGACTCGCCCGCCAGCTGTTGTAGGACTGAGCCCGTCTTCAATTAGACGGCCACACCGGGGCCTGTCTCCACCACGTCTCAATGACTTCAGTTAGTTTTTGTAATTCCTTTTTAGACAAACTAAGCTGACTGCCGCTCCCGCTGGGCGGACAAAGAGCCCGTTGACACGCAGACGCTCAGCGGAGAGCGCCGCTCCCTTCTGACTCCTCTCATGTGACTTCAATGGAGCCCGGCGGTCGTTCACTCGTGGGTTCAACGATAGCGTGGGGGCCGCGGCGGTCCGGAGCACAGGGCCCGGCCTGTCCCGCGGCGCTGGTCCACATGTGGCCCGCTGGACTAATGACTCACCCCCCCCCGACAATACTGGACACATTCAACCAGGACCTCCGCTTCTGATTTGAGCAGAATTTAATTTGGAGAGCTGCAGAAAGTGCCTCCATTTATTTTCCGCCCCAGGACGTAAAACTGCCGTGTAATACACGCTGTGAGTAACGGACGGGCCGTTTGTAGGACGTCCTGAAATACGCTGATTTCCAAGTGA
>NC_140284.1:1276503-1279178 GCF_964030765.1 Micromesistius poutassou
CACACACTCCCGCATTCACTCAAGTACCTTTGGAAGAAAAGAGTCTAGGAAAGAGTGAAGGTGTCTGGGGCCGTAGGGGGTACGTCACGGCCCTGACCACAGAGACCCTCTGCTGTCACCTCCTCCTCTCTGTCTCCTAGACCTTCCTGTCTATCTCACTCTCACTCATTAACGCAAAAAGAAATCTTAAAAATAAACGGTGAAGGTGTCTGTAGCCTTGAGTCCTTGTTGAATAACCACCATGTGTTTGATCACAGGGATATTGATTCATTCCTCCCGCGTCTCTCTTGATTGGAGCGTCCCCCACTGGCTGGCTCATAGTCTGGGTGACAACAATAATTGTCTCGACTTTACGGCACAACTCCAATCAGGTGTCATGGCGATGGGAGTCACCCACCGCCGCCTGATTAAAATCACCTGTTGCTTGATTGCAATTACCTGTTGTTCCATTACAATCACCCCCCCCCCCCCCCCACACACACACACACACACACACACACACACACACACACTCACACAAACGTAGACACAAAGAAGAAGAGGGTGTGTTATTAGTGTCGTCTGACAAAAAGCCCCACTGAATGAGAATTAGTTTTGATTTGAGTCTAGGACAATATGAACGTAATGAAACAAGTGTCACACATGGTTGACATTCTCTGTGACAGCACGTTCGTACGCGCGTCACACAACGAGGAATAATATTCACTCCAGCACATCATCCACTCCATCGATCAACCTTTATTCACGTTACGCTTCCCCTGCACAACGGCACGGGAAAGTGCCGAGTCAAACAACAAGAACAAGACCCAAAAATGGGTTGAAATAATAAACACAAATCTCCATCACACGGATATATAACGGAGATAAAAACATAAAATAAAGGAAGAAGACGAAATAGAGAAAGACGAGATGTGAATTGATTCAGAAAATAGCCCAATAGAGGAGGGGGGGGCTGCTGCCCTGAGGGCCTGGGCGGACCCCCGCTACGTCCACACGTAGTTCAGTTCGGTGTTGTGCTGAGTTCTGCTCCTGAATTCCCTGGTCGGGGCGAGCAGAACCCTAAGTGCTGCGAGGGGAGTCGAACCCAGGCACTTTCTGCCGCGGCAGCAGAGAGGGCTGATGATGCAGTATGAAATATGAAATGATTCCCTGGCATCGTGTTCATCACACACCAAGGGGACATTCTCCCTCTCTCTCGCTCTCTGTCTCTCTCGCTCTCTCTCTCTCTCTCTCTCTCTCTCTCTCTCTCTCTCTCGCTCTCTCTCTCTATTACATCGAGCCATGTGATAGCCGAGCGTCCCCTTGGCGATTATAACGCTCGCTGATGTAAGAACGGGATATCTCAGAAGACCATGTTCTCATTTCCTCCTTGAGGCGTGAATCAAGTTTACCCCGACTCATTTTGGCGAGTTGCGCGCAAATTCGACTAAATATGCAATGCTGGCAGCAGGTAATGGACCGGCGTTCTGGTCGTGCAGAGCTGTTCTTTGTCTATTTAGTGGCGGAAATGTCTCCAGACTCTTTTGAGAAACACTTTGGAGTCATTTATTTTTTGGAGGCAGAGCCAATGATGGCCTTCAGGGAGATGGTCTTCTGCACCAGAGACCAGCGCGCTCTCTGCTCGACTCAGAGACCAGGAGTGGGAGAAACTCCACGTTCAACCATAAGTAACAGTGAGAATCACATCAGAAACAGAACTTTGGTAAAGTAAAGCACTCTAAGTAGTCCACTTTCAAATAAGAAAACAATTGTTTTGGAATGTGTTGGGCTATATGGCTCCTCAAAACAGTTACAGATGTAAGCACTTCTAGAATACTACATCAGCTGAGCATAGTACCGCATAGTTCAGTTTACATTTAGTGGGTTTTGCTGACACTCTTATCCAAGGCGACTTAATTCATTCACAGTCACACACACCGACGGCGGAGTCGACCGCACAGGGAGACAGACAGCTCGTCAGGCGCAGTCAGGGTGAGGCGTCTCGCTCAGGGACTCCTCCACACTGCGGGGATCGAACCAGCAACCTACCGCTAACCAGTCAACCCGCTCCACCTCCGGAGCCACCGCTGGCCGTGACGTAACGCTGAAGCCTCACACGGACTCAGCGGCGGCCCTCGGGGCGCTGGGGGGCGAGCCAGTGGATTTATGTGAGCGCCCTCAGAGTGGGAGCTTTAATTGCTGGGTCACTGATACTTAAATCAGGCCGTCGTTAAAAGAAAACTCTGCTCCCAACTCAAGGTGAATTCTTCCGGTAGCTTCCAGGGGCCTCTTCCAAGGGCCCCTCATAACACAAACCACACACACCTTGCCGCTGGTGTCCCCCCGTAGTTGTCGTCCCCGTGTTTTGCACCATAAGTACAAGTGTTCACGTATTGTCCACCTCTGCCAGCTTCGGTTATTTATTATGTATGTGTATGTAAGTCTGGAGCTGTATTTTATTTGACCCACGCATCTTTCAACCAGGCTAGCTCTGTGTGAGAAAGAGAAGCCCTCTTAACAACGTAGAGAAGTGTACTAAACATCATTAAACCAGTACACCTTTGAGCGTTCACCAATGCTCCTGCCGAAAACATTCTTTCCCCTTGTTTTTCTCTTTTTAATTCTGAGGCATTTGGGCTGAACTCTGCCAAGGCTGCTAGGTACTTTAATTGGATTTCCAGATTAGGTTAAACTCC
>NC_140284.1:1279378-1299378 GCF_964030765.1 Micromesistius poutassou
GTTAAAAAAAAAAAAAAAATCGCAATACAAAGCACTTTCTTAAGCAATTTCTTATCACAAAGACCAAAGTGCTGTTATTTATGTCAGCGGGGAGACGTGCTCGTGGTAAACGCTCGGAGGCAGAATTGTACGACCACTAAAATTCCATTGCTAGCAGACGTTTTAATAAACCAGGACGGTCTGCTGCTGCTACGGTTTATTCACCCAAACCGTTGGCCTTTAAGAATCCCATTGCAGCATATTCAGTTTTCGAGTTTCATTCAAGGATTCAAGCGACGCTCAGGAGAAGATGAACCCTGAACGACCCCCCCGGGTGCCTCCTCCTCCGTAGAGCCTCCGCTCCGACCCCACCAACACCGCCCCCCAACTGGGTCAGCACTTTTTCACAACGGATTAAAGTGCGGAATTATGGCTTTAAAACTTCATCTTCACCAGATTTATAGGGATTATACCATGTTCTCTGTTCCCCGGCTGGCTCAGCCACTGGGAGAGGGAGAGGTGCTGGTGTGCGCATCCAGACCATTGCTGAAAAAGTTTGGGGACTTTTCTTTTCGTCAGTACCCCCTGAAACTAGTAGTTGGCCATCACACTTTTTAAATCCTCCACATTTAGCAGAAAGATTATCTGTCTGTCTCCCTGTCCATCTATATCCTTCATTATTCTATCAATCTCTATTAATTGGCCATGTATGTTTTACACATCGTTTGAAGCTAGAATAAGGAATTTATTTTAGAAGCAATTTTTTATCATATATTTTTAATTCTCTTAACATCCAGCAGCAATCAAAAAATCAAGAAAATTAAAACTGGCTGTCCCAGGGCAGTAATAAGCTTGTCCAATCATTTATTTTGGTACAAATGAAATCATTGGGTGGCCTGCCTGTCTGTCTATCAGTCTGGGTCCCTGTCTGTCTATCAGTCTGGGTACCTGTCTGTCTATCCGTCTGGGTACCTGTCTGTCTATCCGTCTGGGTACCTGTCTGTCTGTCAGTCTGGGTACCTGTCTGTCTGTCAGTCTGGGTACCTGTCTGTCTATCAGTCTGGGTCCCTGTCTGTCTATCAGTCTGGGTACCTGTCTGTCTATCAGTCTGGGTCCCTGTCTGTCTATCAGTCTGGGTACCTGTCTGTCTATCCGTCTGGGTACCTGTCTGTCTATCAGTCTGGGTCCCTGTCTGTCTATCAGTCTGGGTACCTGTCTGTCTATCAGTCTGGGTACCTGTCTGTCTATCAGTCTGGGTCCCTGTCTGTCTATCAGTCTGGGTACCTGTCTGTCTATCCGTCTGGGTACCTGTCTGTCTATCCGTCTGGGTACCTGGGTACTATGTACTATCTTACTCTACCCTCTCTACTCTACCCTACCCTAGTTTCATTAAGATGTGCTGAAGTTTTCCTTTAGTACTTCTTAATGAGTACAACTTTGTTTATATAGCACATTATTGATTGATCATAATATGTGAAAACAAAATTTAAATCAAATATGAATAAAAGCAATATTTTCAAGACGAAAGAATACAAATATTTACAGCGCCAGTATTTTGTGGAGAAAATACATGAATATGATTATCGCAAACGTGGTCATTCACAGATGGGGGGATAAAATAAGGAACGAAGGCCGGCATTAGAAAGCAGGCGGGAGAGAGGAGCCGGGTAGCAGGGCCCGGCCTGGGGCCCGTCTGTGGCCCCGTGTGTGGACCACACGGCTCTCAAATGAAAACATTGGAGGAATGCAATTAGACTGATATTACATCCAAATGAGTTATGAGTCTTCGACACTATGGCGTTTTCATGAGTTTTTAAGCCTTTCTAAACACACACGTCCATGAGGAGGCTAAATGGAGCATCCATATTGAGGGCCAAGGTAACAATTATACTGGATCGCGACTCACTGTGATGTCAAAGTCAAAGTCAAGTTTTATGCCCACTATCATGCCCACATAAAAAATAACCTCAGTTGAGGGTAGACGGTAAAAACATGCATCTGCGCCTATTGTAACAGGCACTGATATAATAAATGAACACTATAAGATAATATTAACATTAAACACACAGACACACAATTAAACAAGTTCTACAAAAGTACGTTTAAAGTGCTTTTGCTAAAGCCAAATGCATACAGAGCCAGAAACTAGCATGGCTGTATTTTCCCCCTAGCTGCGTCTACAACTCGTCTACTCTGAACGCCCGACACTCAACAAACTTTATTCCGTGTCTGTTCTGTTGTCTATTGTCTGTTCTGACACGCTGTGCGGGTTTTGGCTTCAGAATTTAAAACAGGGCCGTTAGATGTTCACCGTTTGACCTTTGAACTTGTAAGATGATAAAAGGCTCTCCTAGACGCTATTGGCTTGTGAACATGTTGCGCTTCACCCTCGCCTGAGACAACAATACATTCGTAGATGCGTGTGTCTGATCAACGGCGGTGATGAAGGCAAACGGCGCGCAACCTTCATCACTCGCACCCACTGAGAACAAAGCCTGGGACGGGGGCCGCGGTCCCCTTGGTCACAGCGTTCTACTTTTTAATTGTAGCTCTGCTAATGCACTGTGATATTTAAATGGCTCCTGGCACACAGCTCCGCGTCCGTGGAGCACTGGCAAACAGGCAATCTATTTATACCAACGGCACTGAATCATTCATGGCTTTGTCATCTGCTCGCTCTCACGTCCGCTTAACTTAAATAACATATGACAGCTTCACCAGAGCTTCAAACCACACAAAGTCATTTGCCTTATTCTCTCTCTCTCTCCCTCCCCTCTCTCTGGCGTTGTAGCTCAACCTCGCACGGCCGTCGCAGCGGGACCGAAAGGCGACGTTTCTCCGTGCACATCTTGCATCAGCGGCGCTCGCTGGAAATGCAATTAATTCCTGTCTCACGCTTCTGCTCGACGCTAGGGTCTCTCTACCCCACAGGGACTCACTCTGAGAGACCCTCTGTGTGTGTGTGTGTGTGTGTGTCTAAGTGTGTGTCTATGTGTGTGTGTATGTGTGTGAGTGTGTGTTGGGGTGGTGTATTGAAATGAACTGGGAGGGAACAGCAAACCTTTACTTGTTATCTCGCGCTCTCTCTCTCTCTCTCTCTCTCTCTCTCTCTCTCTCTCTCTCTCTCTCTCTCGCTCTCTCTCTCTCTCTCTCTCTCTCTCTCTCTCTCTCTCTCTCTCTCTCTCTCTCTCTCTCTCTCTCTCTCTCTCTCGTCCTTAGCGTCCCTCTGAGGCGGTCTCGCGTGGAGTCTCATCAAGTGGGTGTTCGATCTCTCTCTCTCTCTCTCTCATAAACACACACACACACACACACACACACACACATACATGTGATACACACATTGGCGGCTAGCCTGGCTGCATGGCTGGGCATTCAGGACACACACACACACACGGTGCGTGTGTGTGTGGCACGGGCCCCGCCAAGGGGAGGGGGGGTACCGTCTGTCTGTCTGTACTGTGTGCGGTACCGTCTGTCTGTCTGTACTGTGTGTGGTACTGTCTGTCTGTCTGTACTGTGTGTGGTACTGTCTGTCTGTCTGTACTGTGTGTGGTACCGTCTGTCAGTCTGTATTTGGCATGCTTGTCTTTCCAATTGTGTTTTTCACAATGGGCACGATTTTCGTCTGGGCATAACTCCGTCTGACCTGTCTGTCTGTCTGTCTGTCCATCCATATGTCTGTCTGTCAGGTCTGTCTGCCAATACTCTCGCAAACTGGGTGGGGGAGGGGATCTGTCTGTCTGCTGTGTGTCTTTCTGTCTGTCTGTCAGAGACGCTGTAAGGTGACCCAGGTGAATCTGCCCGTCCATAGTGTGGTTCTGGAGCGTTAACAAAAAGTGTTTCACTGGGCGATACAAGATGAGCCTCACCCAGGCTGTTGCCATCCCAACCAGCCGCCCTGGCTGCCTGTTCTCTAACCATTCTGTATCCTGATTGGGTCATTTAGAAATGCTCCATGTATACATTTTACACAGTGCACACACTATTTAAAACTTTAAGTGTAGTATGTAAAGATAGATGAGCCATTGGGCTGGAAACTATTTAAAGCGTACGCGGCGCGGCGCTCGCGTCGCCGAGTCATCTGATCTGTGGCTCAGGAGCACGTCAGAAGGGGTGCGTGGACAGAGTCATCACTTTGTCCATCAGAAGAACCTTCTCTCTCCAGAGCCACTGACGGTGGATCCAGACGTTAGGGGGGCCGTGGGACGTCTGGCTGCAGGGTGCCCGCGGCCAGACGGCAGACAGCCGGGATCAGACCCACGACGCTTTGGCTGGAAGTCGAACACCGACAGCCCTCGACCACCCGGTCACAACCCCAGCAGCAGACCCCCCGTTCAGCAGCTGAGGCTCCACCGTACGGTCGGCCTATTGTATCAACCACAGGCGCTGTCGTTAGTACTGTATGTTTACTGTATCTTATCCTGGGTCTTCATTAGTACTTTGTATATTTACTGTATTGTATCTTATCCTGTGTTTTCTGCCGCTGTAACAAAGGACTTTCCTCTCCGGGGGATTAACAAAGTTGTATCTATCGAAGCAAAATGTTGACACTTTAGTCGCAGCACAAAACCACTGCTGTGTCTGCACAACCGCGCACGGCCCTCCCAGCACCCCGCTCACGTGCACGCCCCTCCCAGCACCCCGCTCACGTGCACGCCCCTCCCAGCACCCCCGCTCACGTGCACGCCCCTCCCAGCACCCCCGGTCACGTGCACGCTCCTCCCATCATCCCGTGCGCGTGCCTCTCCTGGTTTCCTCCTCCACCGCCGAGCCGGGCAGATCTTGGCAACTGCGCCGCACCGTCTGTGCCGTCCCCTCAACCTCACACTCCGTTCTGCGCCGCCAGCAGAAAGCAACGACACCTCCACCCCCCCCCCCCCCCACCTCCACCCCCCCCTCCCCCACGGTCTCTCTCCACCCCCGCTGTAGGCGACAGCCCACCTGGGCATGTCTAAAACCTGCCCCGCCCACCACCACCGTCTCAGCCCTCCGGGGGCCAATCTCATGCTTCAGCAGCATCGGAGGAGAGCTCTGGACCGCAGGGATGGTGTCTGTGTCTGCGGTGGTGGAGGTGGTGGTGGAGGTGGAGGTGGTGGTGGTGGTGGAGGTGGTGGTGGTAGTGGTGGTGGAGGTGGTGGGGGTGGGTGGAGGTGGTGGTGGAGGTGGAGATGGTGGGGGTGGGTGGAGGTGGTGGTGGAGGTGGTGGGGGTGGGTGGAGGTGGTGATGGAGGTGGAGGTGGTGATGGTGGTGGTGGTGGTGGTGGTGGAGGTGGAGGTGGTGGTGGTGGTGGTGGTGTTGCTGCTGGTGATGGTGGTGGTGGTGGAGGTGGTGGTGGTGGTGGTGGAGGTGGAGGTGGTGGGGGTGGAGGTGGTGTTGTTGTTGGTGGTGGTGGGGGGCTGGTGGTGGTGGTGGGGGGGTTGGAGTAGTGGTGGGGGGCTGGTGGTGGTGGGGGGCTGGTGGTGGTGGTGGTGGGGGGCTGGTGGTGGTGGGGGGGGGGTTGTTGTTGAGTTGGCATTAGCGGCTAATTGCTAATCCTCTTCAGCGGAACGGAGGAGGGGAGTAGCCAGGGTGGAGGAGAGCAGGGGGGGGGCTGACGGTGGGGTGGAGGTGAGGAGGAGTGAGGGGAGTCGCTGCTGAATATGGGTGCGGTTTGGGGGAATTGACAAAAGTACCATTTGACGCAGAATGGTGGGTGGGGTTCCACCCCCAGGTGAGAGTTCCTGGGTTCAACGTCTGCAGTTGACCTGTAGCCATCCTGAGTAATATGATCAAACCCCTACTGCCCCTTAATGGAGACTCAATTGTAATTATATTTACTGTCGCTTTGGATAAAATTGACCGCAAAATGACTATAGTCTACACCACATAGAACACAATTCCAATTCCAGGAACTATTCTGCATATCCGAGGCAATCCAGTGGTGCTGGTGAAGAGGAACACGAAACATAAATCTAAACTAACTTTTAAGTCTATCTTCAGTGTGTCTAACAGCTGCACATATATAGGAAAAACAGAGACAATTTGGCAGAAGAAAGAAATTATTTTAACGCTAATTCAATTATAATAAATTGACAAGAACAATGCTACATTTCTTTTTAAAGGTTATTGCAAGGCACCATGAGGCAATTACACCTACGAATGAATTATGTTATGGTGCGTTAACACACTGGGTGAAGAGGGACTTGACTTCCACTACCTAATCAATGGTAAACAATGAACAACTGCAACAGCCAAATCGTTTTTTTCTTGTACAATTACACTTCACCACACAAACTTTGGTCTTTAATCTGAAAATGTAGCGGAATCATAATTAATGGCAGCATCACCCAATTAGCACTATGAGAAATCAATTATATTGTTTAAAACATCCAACATTTAAACTCACCGGGAATGTGGTTAGTGATTATGATTAAATAAATAAAAGCTAGCTTTAATTGCGTTACTTCACACAGCTCAGTATTTTTCTGTCAGTTTCCCCTCCTTCGAGACATTTCCCTTCACACACGGTAGGGCAGAACTAATTTTAGCCCGCCTCTTGTTGGCTAAAATTCAGCGTGTCAATCAAGTAAATTGAGGCACTTGATAGGTTGAGTACGCCCCGCTGACTTTCCTTACCACTTACAAGAACAGAACCTATTTCCCTCTCTGTTGTGACCCTTGATGTGGACAGGCCTGAGCTCACCGTCAGTGATAAAAGTTAAACGCAGGCATAGAGTCCAAGGGAAGGTGTGTTCTTGTTATCTCTTTTAGATTTTTACATGGGTTCTTCCTGCCGTTTACGAGCCACTTCCAGACAAACGCCCCGCTGGGCCGACTCCTGGGGACAGCCGTTAAGCGTGAAGCACAGCCCGGGTAAACCGGCAGCCAGCTGCCCCATGTGACACAACGAAAAGTCACCGATAAATCTCAGAACGGCTGTCCGAATTGTGTAAGAAAAAAAAGGACATCGTAAACTCTTTCGCTACACTAAGACAATTACGAGCTACGGACAATGTGTTGTATGAGTTACTTAAGGTATTTTGAAAACTCAGTAGTCATATGCAGTATTTCATTAATACACAGGATCAGATGTTATAATCCCTTGTGCCAAAATCCAAGGAAAACACACATTCAGAAGCCCCTGTCCAGACCAACCTTATAAGCACGCTGCCCACTAAGCTACCAACCAAAGGTGAACAACACGAGACAAACGCCCCGACTAACAGCAGTAAACACAGCAGCATGCAGTATGCAGCGTCAAGTGGGCGCCCTCTTCCACCGATGTTTCGTTAAGTTAGGCCCACGACACCTCCTGAGGGTTTAACAATGAAACCAGCGTCCTGGAGTCACCCCCCTCGATGCTGCCACCACATTGCCACATTTTAACCCCTAACCCCGACCAAACAAACACGAGTCCTAAATACTGTTGTTTCACATAAGTGAACTTATACTTGTTGAAGCACGCGAACCACAGCAGTCATCTCAAGTGGGTGTAGTTAAAGCTTTTATGATTTGATACACGTTGAAAAGTAAAAGCGAACATCAGGGTGAAGGAAAGGACGTTTACTGATTTGACTTGGGGGACGTCTGAATCGTGTGATCAATTTTATAGCTAGTTAGAATAATTGTGTTCTCCTTCCTCTGAAACTGTTGAGGGTTAGAAAATGAGCTGCCAATAAATGAAGTACTTTCTGTTTAATGTGTTCCTTAAGAGACCATTTTCTTATAAACATTCCCTTTAATGTTGTTTGATGATGATGTCATTGCCAGAAATCTCGATTTGGCCAGTTTTGTAAAATACATTGTTAATCTAAAATCTGTGTCTGGTGTAATTGTTTTTTATAGATGTATTTCTCCAACATCAGAATCTGAAAACTTTCCATGAGAAATCGATTATATTTTTATTGAGATGAATTTTATTGAGCTTGTAAAACCAAATGGATTTATATATATAATGAAGAGATTCATCTCAAAACAAGGTCCAACTGTAGTTAACATGTGTTGTTTACCCATCAAAGAGCAGTTCAATAGGTTCCAGTCATGCTGTTCCCTCCCACCAACAACGCGTTGTTTGTTGCCTTATTTCTCCCATCTTCAGTGCTGAAACATTGTCCAACCGCTGTGCTAGTTTCAACCAATTCAAATCCCTGTCTTGAACTTCAAAAGTATAGTTTTATGGACCTTTGTTTAAAGAAAAACAAAGTGAAATTACAGCGCTTGAGTTTAAAATAGTATAACTGCATGACAGTATTTCTCCTGAACACCTACACTTCAATTTTAATGGAGTGTGGATATTTCCTATTTTAGGTAAGGAAAGAACAAATAGTGAGAATAAGATGCAGGGTTGCTTTTACATAGATTTTTATAAACCTGCACAAGTGTACACATCAACAAACAAGAAACGTGTCATCCATAATTTACAGGATTCTCAGGGCTTTGCCACCCTGAGATTATTTAGCTATGATGTGACTACTGGCCAACAAAAATGTGTTCGCACAGGAAATATTGTCTTAAGCACATCAGGAAATAGATCCCCATAAAATACACACTTATAACGAACAAGCATTTTACCTCGGTCAGACATTTAGATTGTTTTCGACAAGGAACTGAAGTGGGTGAGTTAATATATGTCTGTTGCCTTTTGCTTTCTCAGTTGGACTTAATTTCAGCCGGGAAGGAACAAAACACAAACATTGGGGATTGATTGAACATACATTTCAGTTATTTCTGTTCTGTCCTTCATTCAAAGTTCAGGTCCTACTAGCCATTTTGATTAATGCATTGGATTAAAATTGACTGCTAATACAAATTTGGTTTCTAAACTGTCTTAAAAGTAAGAAACTGCATTGTTATTTATATTGCTATTATTGACATTTTTCAAAGCAGTTGTAATTGCAATGTGATCCGTTCACTAAAATCATCTAATCTTCATCAATCTAATTCACTTTGTGTTTTCATCATTAACAAACATCAATGCCATTTCGGCCTACACAATTGAAGCCCTTTCTTCATTCTTGTACAGGTTAAACATTTTTTAGGCACACTAATGTGATAGAGACTGGTCCTTATGTACCATATCAACATAGTTTCCGGCTGCATCCACCAAGACGTTCAAAGAAACATAAGCATTTGATAATCAGATAGTATTTAAATAATGTGTGTTTACACTTCATCTACATTAACCCCAGACACACAGAACTAAGTAACGGCCAGTGCCTCTACCATTTCAAGTAGACAAACAAACATGTTGTTTTTGTGTGATGTTAACAAACTTCAAGTCACACTGGGCATTCCCAAAACAACACACAAACACACACAAACACACCCAACGCAACACGCTAAGCACACAAGCGCAGAGCAGCCAGGCTTCCACGGGAGCTCCTGGGAACGCAATCCCGGCACCAGGGACTTAAATCCACAAACAAGCCCCGCTTCAGATGTTTACATATGGTACGCAGAGCCCGGGGTCCCGCGGGGGAGTGGAGGAGTGATTGAAACTGTCGATGACAAACACACACACCGACGTGAGGGGGATGAGTCGGGAGTCAGCCAGGGGTTAAGTGGGTAGGATGTAGGATAGGGAAGTTTGTCAGGGATGGCGGCGGTGCTTTGGGTAGGGAGCGAGCGTTGAAGGGAGGGAGGAGGCGTAGGAAGAGGCTCAGCAGGAGCTCTGCTTCTTCATGCTAATCTTTGTTTTATGATAATTCTGGAGGCTTTGAAAAGGTTTCTTTATGAATCCCATTTTGTCTTTTGAAAAAGGGGCTTCGTTGATTATGTATTCTGTTATTTTTGTATTTGGTCTCATGCTGTGATATATATATATATATATATATATATATACATATATTACTGAGTTAAATATATGGATTTTAAGTAGGCGTAATGTTAACAACTATGAATTCAACCCGTACATACAAACGGATATCGTAGACCAAACAATATGTAGTTTATAATATTCATCACAACTATCTTAATCATCTTAATTTGGAATTGAAATATGGGGACATTATGAATTGTGTTATTCACTAGAGGGAAACAATTCAATTGCATTCATTGCTTTCTGATCGATGGAGGGCTATTTGTTTCAGTTCTCTGATAAAGATAAAGGTAACTCTTAAAACAAACCAACAGATTATATTCTGATAATTGGTGACTCAAGCAGGTGTGTGTCAGGTCACTTTGCTCAATGAAAACATTTCACAGCAAATCTGAATAAAAATATGAATCAGTTTTGACTGTAAACAGTGATAATAAGGCAGCAGAAAAAAATGCTCAGTATCTTCAGAAAAGGCTCCGGGAATATATTGCTTAAAATGCCAACGCTACGCAACCCGCCGTGGATAATTAAGGAGGAATGTGATGACAGTAATCATGTGCACCATGTTTAGAAGATAAAGCTAATCACTTCCTATGAACGGCAGGCCTGTCGTGCTAAAAATATGCATTGTCAGTCGCATTTCATTGGTTGTGTGACAAATGTTGCTTTCTTGCCTTCGCATACTGTCCCATGTGCTGAAATAGAGCGAAAACACAGCGGTGAATTATTGAACTTTTCAACGTTTTATTTAGACAGGATTAAATATATATTCAGGCTGATATCCTTCCACCATAAGGCCGCATATGGAATCCATAAATGAGCTATGGAGCACATCTGCTCTGTGCGCTGCTGGCGCCGCTGAGCTGGGATTCTAACAACGAGTTGATCTCGGGGAGGGATGACTGACAGTCTCTGCGTTGTGTTTGAAGCAGTATTTACATCTCCGTCTCCCCCCGCCTCCCAGGTGAGAGAGGCTGGCTGCTCCGGGCAGATGGAGCACTGCGGGCCCCCAGCAGGTGATGTTCACAGCCCAGAGATAAGCCTCAACCAACCTGCACACACACACACACACACACGCACACGCACACGCACACATGCACGCCCTTATAAAATTATATATATGTATATATATGTATTCATATATACTGTATATGTACACACATATACATACACGGGGGTGTACGTATGTGCACCCCCTGCGTCTGAAGAACCACTTTGGACTCACACTTCCATCTAGAAAATCTATTTTCCTTCCCTCGCTGTCCCCGCGTTAACCCGGGCCGCGGTCGCCCCTCCACCCTACGCACACGCACGCGCCGCCACGCTTCTACAGCTAACTCATCCTAACAGAAGCACGGCGTGGAAACGTGTGCGTGCACACAGACAGCAGCGTTGAGATCAACCTCAGACCCTTTTCCATTTTTCTCACAAAATATCGAATGATAAAATATCTGATGGGAAGAGTAGGTGGCCTAGCAGTGACCCCTTCACTTCATCAGCCATTAGCCTACACACACGCACACACACACACACACACACGCACACACACACACACACACACACACACACACACACACACACACACACACACACACACACACACACTCACACACACGCGCACGCACGCACGCACGCACGCACACACGCGCACACACGCACACGCACGCACGCACACACACACACACGATGTTCAAGCGACCCTGACTGATAGCTCTCTGATCCAACCCTGTCTGCTCCACCTCCACCCAACACCACCCACCACTACCTCCACCCAACACCACCCAACACTACCTCCACCCAACACCACCCAACACCACCCACCACTACCTCCACCCAACACCACCCACCACCACGAACCACTACCTCCACCCAACACCACCCAACACCACCCACCACTACCTCCACCCAACACCACCCACCACTACCTCCACCCAACACCACCCACCACTACCTCCACCCAACACCACCCACCACTACCTCCACCCAACACCACCCAACACCACCCACCACTACCTCCACCCAACACCACTACCTCCACCCAACACCACCCACCACCACCCACCACTACCTCCACCCAACACCACCCACCACTACCTCCACCTCCACCATCTTTTCCCTCTTCACAGTAACCACCACTGCCTCCATCACCTCTCAATTACATCAACCACCACTACTTCCATCACCTCTCCCTAACACCACCCACTACCTCCATCAACCTCCCCCACACCCTGACCATCTCATCTCATCTGGCTGATGGATCCCTGCGTGCAAGACACACACACACACACACACACACACAGATTGTAGATCTCACATCTAAGACTGTGTTAGCAGGCAGATTTACATTTCATCAGCGATGGCGAAGGCAATTTTAATAACCATTCCAGGGGATTTTGATTGGACAAGGTCCTGTGGTGAGAAGATGGGAAAAAAAGGCAGAGACCCAGAGAGACAAGGAGAGGGGGAGTCAGGAGAAATTCAGAGATAGGGAGAGTTGTGAAACAGAGATAGATTGTGGAGTGGGAGAGAGACATGGGTGGAGAGAATAAGAGACAGAGGGATTGAGAGAGTGAGGGTAGGAGAGAGAGAGAGAGAGAGGGAGAAAGGGAGAGAGATAGAGAAAGTAGGAGAGAGAGAGAGAGAGAGAGTAGGGGAGAGAGGGAGAGAGAGAGAGAGAGAGCGAGAGAGAGAGAGAGAGAGAGAGAGAGAGAGAGAGAGAGAGAGAGAGAGAGATAGTGTGGAGGGAACTACAGAGATAGACAAAGCCATGTTGAGTTGTTTTGCAGGACATTGCTCTCATCTAATTTGCTGAATTGCTATCTATCCTTGTCCGTCTGTATTAGAACCTTATGCAGGCAGTGTACTGGTTAGGGTGATGCCTAACCCTGCTGCTTATCAAATCTCTATATCAACATGAATCTCCTAGATCACTACATCCTAGGAGTATCATCTCAAACTAGATTCCAACACTAACCTTCTTCATCTAGATTACAACGGTAATCTATCATCCTCCGACTGATTACAACGTAAACACGTGAGCAGTCAATTTACACGCCATAATCCTTCTGGTTCTCATCAAAACCCATTATCCCTCCGGGTGCAGATTACAGCGTTATTGTATCACTAGGTTAGGATTATCATATCATTAGTGTAGGTTACATCACTTCCACATCACGAGTCTAGATTAAACCATTCTCCGTGTCTGTTCTGCATAGCTAAACTTTGTGTTTAGGTCTGGCAGCGGGATTATTCTGGTTGTTGGCAAATTAAATCATTTTGGTCCACAGCAAGGCTGGGATAAATGGCTCTTTGATACAGAACATTTGCTTGATCATTCTTGCAGATTTTCTTTTGCTTTCTTTCCATGAATAAATCAAACGTGGAGGAAATAACTAAGTCTTGTGAACAGCAGCAGCCGTGCTGTGGCAGTGTGTGGTTCGACCCGGTGTCAAGGAACCAGCAGAGTACCCGTATACCTGTGAGCCGGTGGGTTCTGTTGGTATGGAGGACGGACCGGCCTGTAGATCAGACTTCACAGGCTTTATTGAGGCTGAGGGCCAGGGGTGTATCTGCCCGTAGCTTTCACCTGCCTATTAGAGTGGGACATATCAGTCGGGAAGCTTTTACGCCTGTGTGTGTGTGTGTGTGTGTGTGTGTGTGTGTGTGTGTTTGTAGTACACACACACACACACACACACACACACACACACACACGCACACGCACAGGGAGAGCTGGATGTTGCAGAGCCCTTATCGCTATACCACAAAGTGGAAAGATTAGATTACTCACTTCCCTAAACCTCTAACGTGGTTACCATGGCAATACCAGCGGGGGCAGCGGGGGCAGCTCCCCTCTGATTGGAGGCTGGGGAGAGGCACGCCATTGGTTGTTTGGAGGCAGGGGGTCGACTTTTCCCCCTTTCCTCCGACTTTACTGGACTAGTATTTTATATTATGTTGTAATCAGTTTTATTCTATTCAATTTCTCTCTTTTTTGGCTTCTATTGTGGTAGCGTTCACTATTCATCAGAAGGGATTTAAGTGGTGGGGTTCAGACCGGCTGAAGGTCAGCGACAGCCCGGTGAGATTGTATTCAACCCTCGGCTCAGTGTTAAAAATATCAGAGGAAGCCGTGAAATATTCTCCTCAAATAAGGCGTTGAGAAACAGCAGCGGCTGCGACCGCCCCTCCCAGGCCCGGCGCTCTCTGCAGTGGATTGAACGATGGGAGATCAATTTAAATTGAATTCATAATCGCCCGGTAGTGGAGTACAGCGGTTAATTCAAATTAATGAAGTTCCTCAGAATCTATACAGCGCTAGCTTTTAAATGATTATTCCATTAATTACCCTAATCAGCCAATAGTTATTCAATTTAGTCAAGGGCATTGTTTATCCCCGTGCTATTCAGAACTCACCTGAGAAGAATGAGAGCCAGCACACGAGCGCAGCACTAGAGGAAGTGTTGAAGAGCAGGTCGGCTAACACACTGCGACAGCGGCACCATGAACTGACATCTTTAGTTCATGGTTACCAAAAAGAACAAGAATCTTAAATCAGCAGCAGCGACGGGGATCACCGTGATTTGCCACAAAAGGATAAGATTCACCTGCCTGAGTGTGTTGCCCGAGTCTCAAGGTGAGTACCGAGGGAATAGTGTGGAGAGAGGGAGAGACGGAGAGAGAGAGAGAGTGGGCAAGAGAGTGAAAAAGACGGAGAGCGAGAAAGAGAGAGCGAGAAAGCGAGAGAGCGAGAGAGAGCGAGAGAGAGAGAGAGAGAGAGCGAGATCCATCAGTAGTTGTAATCAGACGGCAGCTCTCTCTCCCCACCACTGGGCGTGTCTAAAGGGCAGCACTTGTAATGAAGTCGTGTTTTTTCTCTTCCTCCTCGCCAACAGAGTGCGGCGGGCTTTAATCTAAGTTACGAGACTGTTTTCAGACCTTGACGGAACGCCTTATGTGTGGAGACGACTTGTACCTTCGAGATGAAGGCTGCCGAGTTAAGGTTCCACTTGGCTACACAATGCTTGTTCTTCAGTTTTGAGGGACGGCGAGGGACTTTTGACGTCTGCTGTCGCACAATGAGTTTGTGGTGCTGTGTGCGCGTGGCGAGTGCACTTATCAGTGGACTGTGATGTGGAGACGCAGCACCGCGGGGGGTACAGGGGCTCCAGATGCTGTGTTGGCTCTGAGGACGAGGCCGTACTGAGTTAGGTTCCCTATGTGTGCAGTCCACCTCTAGGCGTCCTTGAGCAACGCGCCCTAGCCTGTCCTCCTCGAGCTCACTGTATGCTGAGCAGAAAACAGACCGAATGTCACCAAGTGAACCTTTGAGATGACGCCGGTGTACGCTGAGCTCCACTGGAATCACAGTGAGAACGAACGCGGGTTCCCAAGGATTCCCTGTTCTCCCCTTCAATGTTTCTAATTCAATTCCTCAAGCGGACAATTGGATTTGAAGAAGCGTCTCCTTCTGTCCATGTGACTGAAAGGGGGATGCCTCGGGAGGAACGACAGCCACACACGACCTGCGTCCGTTCTCGACGGAAATAAAAAGACAAGCCACACAATGTAACCTGAGCGTAGGAACGCACAGGAGCCCTGCGAGGGTACGCACGGAAACGCTTGGAGCGAAGGTACACACACCAAACAAAAAAAGCGCACGCACACACACCGTGGCGGGCGTCTCTGCGGGCAGGAGAGCGCCCTCGGTGTGTGGATTTATTATTGGTCATTAAAAGACGGTTGATTTTTACTGGAAGAGCTCTCCAACGCTATTCCCCGAGCAGCTCCACCTCGCCCACCTCCTACAGTCGCCATCTTTAACCTCCTTCCCCGCTCGTAAAACGCCCTCCACCTCCTTCTCCCTCTCCTCCTCCTCCATCCCTCCTCCTCCCTCCTCCGCCCTCTCCTCCTCCTCCATCCCTCCTCCCTACTCCTCCCTCTCCTCCTCCTCCATCCCTCCTCACTCCTCCGCCCTCTCCTCCTCCTCCATACCACCTCCCTACTCCTCCCTCCTTCTCTCTCTCCCCCTCCTCCATACCGCCTCCCTACTCCTCCCTCCTTCTCTCTCTCCCCCTCCTCCTCCCTCCTTCCAGACTCTATTCCACCTGCACAGCCACGTCTGCCTCTACGTCGAGCCCTGCAGTGGAATAGTTTCCTCCTTTCCTCTCCTCTCCTTTTTTCCCGTAATCGTTCCCTCTCCTCTCTGTTCCATTTTCCCGCCGTTCAACTAATCTCGACTTCCCCGTGGAAAGCGCGTATTCTCCGGCCGGCTAACAGCTCATCAGTCTGACGGATGGCACCGGGGAACAAATCTGACAACGTTGTTCCAGAAAGTTCTGCGGCCCTGTTCCCTCATTTAACCCGGTCAGCCCCCGACACTCAGAGGAGGCCTGTTCTTATTTCTGTCTTCCTTTTCCTCATCCTTCATCGACCACCGATCCACCGCGTCCACGTTGAGTCGCTGAGCAGCCGCCGGTGATCCGGAGTCAATAGTGTACAGCAACACATTGAAGTCCTCCTGAAATGCCTTCGTGGGGCTCTGGGCCAGCGGTGGGTTGGTTGGTTCTCTGTTGTTGTGTGACTACAGCCTCCACAACAACAGATGACACGCCGTGGCCTTCGGATGAATCACAGCGTATCACGGGCACACGCGCGTCACCGTAATGATAATAATACACAGACTCTGCGCCCGGGCGAAAGGTGTGCAGTGAGCGTGTGCGGAGCAGATATGCAGATCGGGCTGTTGTTTTGTTCCCACCCTCCGCCTTATCGCTGTCCTTGTTTCTGTGCACTCTCACTGTCTGCCGCTCTCTCTCTCCCTCCAGTCTCGCTCTCTCTCTCTCTCCCTCTCTCTCCCTCCAGTCTCGCTCTCCCTCTCTCTCCCTCTAGTCTCTCTCTCCCTCTCTCTCCCTCTAGTCTCGCTCTCTCTCTCTCTCTCTCTCTCTCTCCCGCTCTCTCCCTCTCTCTCTCTCTCGCTCTCTCTCTCTCTGGTTCTCTCTCTCTCTCTCTCTCTCTCTCTCTGGTTCTCTCTCTCTCTCTTTCTTTCTCTCTCTCTCTCTCTCTCTCTCTCTCTGGTTCTCTCTCTCTCTCTCTCTCTCTCTCTCTCTCTCTCTCTCTCTCTCTCTGGTTCTCTCTCTCTCTCTCTCTCTCTCTCTCTCTCCCGCTCTCTCCCTCTCTCTCTCTCTCTCTCTCTCTCTCTCTCTGGTTCTCTCTCTCTCTCTCTCTCTCTCTCTCTCTCTCTTCATCACTGCGTCCTCCATTATCGCTGCCTTCTGTTTCCTGTGTTATCTGTTGGTCTCCTGTCCTCCGGCCATTTCTCCTTCCCTCTCTCCATCCCCTCCTTCTCTCTCTCTGGTTGACCTAGCGACCCATTTCATTTCCTGCTCATCCCTCCCCACCTCCCTCCTTCTCTCCTTTCATCCCACACAACCCCCCTCTCTCTCTCCCAATCTCCTCCTCCGTCCATCTCTCCCCTGATCCCTCCCCCCCCCCCCCTCTCTCTCTATCCCCCCCAACCTTTCTCGCTCTCTCCCTTCTCTCTCTCCCTCTCTCTCTCTCCCCCTCTCTCTCCCTCCCTCCCTCCCTCGCTGTCTGTCCATCCGTCTCCCGTCCTCTCTCTCTCTCTCTCTCTATCTCCCTCTTTCTCTCTCTCTCTCTATCTCTCTCTGTGTCTACCTCTCTCTCTATCTATCTCTCTCTGTGTCTCTCTCTCTCTCTCTCTCTCTCTCCCTCACCCTCTCTCTCTCTCTCTCTCTCTCTCTCTCTCTCTCATCACGCTGCCAGATCTCTGCTGAGACGTTCTGCGGGGCTCGTTGCACACGGTGACTCCACGCCAACCCACACGGGAAAGCACACCCACACACACACACACACACACACACACACACACACACACACACACACACACACACACACACACACACAGACTGCATGCATGCAGTCACACACGTGTAACATGCGTTGCGTTGCGCGGCGTCGGTGTGTAATGGGTTCTATTTATGGTCATCAGAGGGCGTTTGTTGCCATTTTACCCACAAGCCCACTTAATGTGTTTGTGTGTGCTGCTGGTGTCTGTCTGTGCTTGCTCGCATGGCCGATGTGCATCTGTGAGTGTGTGTGTGTGTGTGTGAGTGTGTGTGTGTGTATGTGTGTGTGCGCGTGTGTGTGTGTGTGCTTGTGTGTGTGTGTGCTTGTGTGTGTGTGTGCGCTTTGGACAGGCATCCCATTTAGCTGTCACTGCCTTAACCCCCCCCCCCCCTCCCCGCCCCCCCCTCCCCCCCCCCACCACCACCACCAGCAGCCCCACACTCAGTCAGCTCTGACCAGACCAGGGAGATAGATGGATGCACTTTACCAGTGAGAGTGGGCAGAGTGGGCAGACACCTCTCTGGTAGCATTTTAACTGGTGTGACTGGTGTGACTGGTGCCTGGCTGTGTGGGTGAGTGTTTATGGCGGCCGCGTTGTGCTCACGGTAAATTGGCCGTGTTTGGTTTGTCTTCATGAGAAAGTTAACGTCCTCTTTCATCTTAGTCCGTCAACACAAGTGATACTGGCGCACACTGACAGACACACACACACACACACACACACCAATACACCCAGTAACAGCCAGTAACTCACACGCGTACGCACACACACACACACACGCACAAACGCGCACAAACACACGCACGCACGCATGCACACATGCACTCACACACACACACACGCATGCACACACATGCACAAACGCACACAAACGCACACGCACACACACACACACACACACACACACACACACACACACACACACAGGGAAAGTCATACACAGACGCGTGCCCTTTCAGCTCAGCACTGTTCCAGAGAAACTCTTCCCACTTTATTCCTGTCCACGACCAAACACAAACGGTGTGTTCGCTTCACACAGCTGAACTGATAATATACTTAAACACTGTTGTGTTGACACGTCTCAACCCATAATATACTTAAACACTGTTCTACATACACACTTGTTTTCATACACGTGAACTCTTACGGCAGTACGCAACAGCGCACCTGTGAGTGTGTGCATTGTTTGTTGATGTGAGCCAACGTGTTACAATTGAGATAAATCATCTACCTCTGAGGGAAGAGAGAAGGTGAGATACACAGAGATAGAGATGGATGGTTCACGCTATTCCTAGATAGGTAGAAAGCCGGATTGACGACCCTGAGTGACGGCCAGATAGACAGACGGATAGACAGACGGATAGACAGACAGGTAGATGGATGGATGGATCACGGGGTAACAACACTGCAGAGCAGCTGCGGTGTTGGGGGAACGGGAGAACTCGGGAGAGGGGCGGGGGATGAGAACGGGAAGGCAAAAAAATCTATCTTACCATCATCTCCTGAACCCGAGCCAGCATCTGTGAAGGAGGGGAAACAGTTATTAATATTTATTCAACACATATTTACCCGTTAACATTCATATGAACATTCATGAAACAGTACAACAGTTATTTAACATGTGTTAAACAAATTAATAAATATTAACATTTAAATAATGTAAATGATACATTTAAACGGAAATTCCACAGTTATCAAATATGTATTTAAGATATATTAAACCGTTATTAAACATGTATTACAGCTACAAACATGTAATACATCATTGTAAAGAGTTATAAAACATACATTTAATCGTTCTCCGACAGTTTTAACTAGTTGTTAAAAACACAACGCACTTCCTGAGTCTGTGACCGGTGTCTCATGTGTTGTTTACGCGCCGCTATGCCTACACGTTGTTGTCTTTGTCTCATGTGTTTGTGAAGCATGCTGCCTGCTACATGACTCAATGATGAGTGGGCGTGTCCGACTAACGGATCAGCCACCCGTACAACACCCCGAACATCTGACAGCTGATATCATCTGCCAGTAGACATATGTATCATACATAGCCTATACACATAAATATATATATATATATGTGTGTATGTATTTTGCTTATTTTCAATAATATATGAACTCAAAGAAATCAGTTTGAACAGAATAAACAATCAACTTCATAACATGAACAAAAATGGATATAATAAAATAAAATAAAAATACAACAATGGCAACTCTGTCCAGCCAGTGTCCTGAGTGACCAGTGACCAGTGACTGCCACCACATCACACGTTTAATAACGTACATCTTTAATAACGTACATCTTTAAGGAGCAGGCAGACACACAACCCCCTCCAGTGTTTCCCTGGAAAGCA
>NC_140284.1:1306878-1311878 GCF_964030765.1 Micromesistius poutassou
ACTCCACACACTCCCACAAACTTTTCCTGTCCCACTCTTCGCACTTCGCACACGTTTTCCACCAGCAAAGGGGTTCAATTACCATGGAATCACCTTTCACCTTTCAGAAGCATCAACCTTTCAACGATTCTTCCTTTTAAAAAGCTCAGTGCTTCAAAAATAAATAAATAGACGGGATTATCCTATCTATTATTCTAAGAGTTTGTAATTTATTCCTAAAGCATATTTCCCTTGATGTAACGTGGAGGGAAACTGATAGTGCCGGGGAATAGAACAAAGATGCTGCTACAATGTGGATCTATGCGACGTTCGCCTGTTTAGAAACATGAATATTCAAAGCAGGGAATACATACATATTAGAAGCATCTTTTGTGATGCAATGTGCTCTGCTGTCTTGCCAAACTGTTTGGCAAGACAACAAAACTCCTTGTCTTTGTTAGAAACAACAACGTATTTATAACTTTGTTCCACGGAGGGAATTATTTTGGATATTTAGTTTTTTAGCGCATACGCTTGATGAAGACGTCTGTGTTGTGCATCTGCCAGTCTGTGTTCCTGCTGCTTTCTCCCTTTTTAGCTCTGAAAACCGTTCTGCAAAGCTTTGAGAAAACTCATTCTCCCATCCAAAGTGTTCTTAACATTTACTCCAAACCCAACGATTCTGATAGGAGCTTGAGCAAAATGTAGTGCGCTCCAACTTGATGTGGTTCTGGCCTCGTTCAACGTGGGATATTTAAATGTGATTCGCTGTTCATCAGACACCAATGCTATTCAAGCATTGAGAAGAGGAATTGATCTAAAGTCACATTTTACATCTACATCTTTTGATTGAAGAGCAGTTTAAACTACAGGTTCGTCTAGGGAATCAAACTATCACAAAGGCACTATGGAACCCAGTGCCTTTGTGCTGGGAGTCGACCCAAACCACTCTGTGTAGTGGTGTCACAGAAATAAATGTATAACACATACTGTGGTGTTGGGGTAAATTATGTTGGTAGTTGTTTGAGTCAGTGCTGCACCCTGGCTATCTCGATCGCTCCAGTCACCGCTGGTACAACAGAGAATAAACGTTCTTAATATCTCTCTCTCCCTCTCCCTCTCCCTCTCTCTCTCTCTCTCTCTCTCTCTCTCTCTCCCTCTCTCTCTCTCTCTCTCTCTCTCTCCCCCTCCCTCCCTCCCTCCCTCCATCGGTATGCGGTACAACAGCCAGATCCATATCACATCCCTGCTAACACTAACGCGTTTCTCATGAACTTACACCGACCAAAAACAAGCAATTTACCGCACGACAACCTTTTGTGAGGCTCACACTCACACACACACACACACACACACACACAGTGAGATGGACACACACACACACACACACACACACACACACACACACACACACATACCCAGAACATACACACACACACACACACACATACCCAGAACATACATACACACACACACACATACCCAGAACACACACACACACACACACATACACACACACACACACACACACACACACACACACACACATACCCAGAACACACACACACACACACACACACACACACACACACACACACACACACACTGTGACTGGCTGACACAGTTCCACTTCCTCTGGCCGCTTCTCTCTCTGTGTGTGTGTGTGTTTCCTATTTTCCCAGGTAGAGCTCTGCTGAGACATGACCATTTAAGGGCGTTAATGGACTTCCTGTCAGTAGGGGAGTTAACTGAGTCAGCAGCTTCTCTCTGCAGCCGGCCAGGACTACAGCCCAGTGCTTCAGCAGAGCCCTCCCTGCCAGCCACTAACCGCTCACCACTAGCTCTGCAGGTGTAGTGTGACTGGCACAACACCACCGCTTTGTGCCCCGTCTTATTGTGACTAGTTATGGTGCTCCACTACGAGCAGAACCGTGGGCAGTAACGGTCGATTTTAAAGCATGTCCAGATGCCGTCTTCTGCTAAATGTCATGTAAGATACATCTAATATTCATCATCTGATGTATGGTTAGAATTAAAAAAAAGGGTTTGAATGTATGAAATGTGTTGCTCTGGTGTGGCGGTCGTTGTGCGTTGAATACAACGACCGATTATCGTAGTTTCTGGTCGCTTCGGGAAAAGGGAAAGTGATTTTGGTGAATGTACTGACGTGTTATTCTGGGATCTCTTTTGTAATTAATCCTGTGTGTTATTAGCCATCATTACTGTTGAAAGGACCGGCTCGCTGAAATAAAACGCCGGGCCTACCGTAGTGGCAAATGGTTTATAAATACTGCGCTTCAACCCTGCAGTGTAATCACTTTGATTTGATTTAGTTTATGACGGGTGCCACCACCGGCGTGTTTAACATCACTTTACTACATCGTAGAAAAGTGTGCGTTATTATAACTATTAAAAATGTTTCTCACTCCCCCAAAGCTAGGCATTATAGATTAAACCTGTGAATGTACGTTCATATTTAATTCATATTTTATCGTATTTATATATTATTTCACTTTTATAAAAATGTCCTTATGTTCCTTCTAAGTTCTGCGTCCTGTGGTGATAGCACATCAAAGTATTAATAGTCCATATTTACTCCCATTTACAGGTTCCTTTCTTGGACGTTTTATGAACGCAGTTATTATAAATAAATAACGATATAGACAATGAAAGGTATAGCGTCACACAGCGCTCTCCACACATCAAACAGGAAGACAATCAGCATGAGGCCTTCCTTATGTTGTGTGTGCTGTGTGTGTGTGTGTGTGTGTGTGTGTGTGTGTGTGTGCGTGTGTGTGTGTGTGCGTGTGTGTGTGTGTGTGGCTTTAATAAGAGCCAGCAGCAGGACTCTGACAGCTCAAATCGTTTCTCTGCCTTCAAGCAGTAAGAGATCATCAGTGGTATCTGTCACACACGCATGCACGCACACACGCAACACACAGACACACACACACACACACACACAAAATCTGACATTACATCACAATTTTCTGTTCAGAATGTAATTATGCGTTAAGAAGCACGCAATGGATATTCATTAATATGAGAAATATAGTATAAAAAATCATTTTCCAAAGACTATCTGTGTCCCCCGAAGGCTTTCAAAGCAAATGTACATCGTATCTGTGTACAAATCAAATCAAGGTTTGATGACTGTGTGTCTGTTCTTTCTGTGTGCAGCATAGTTGCATGAATGATATTTACTTATTTCCAGTCATTATTTATTCATTCATCATTTATGTTTTTCTCATTTCCTTAACGAGGCTGTAGGGCTGGACATTGGGTTAGGAACCCAAGACCCTTTGGCCACTAGCCTCTCCTGCTACAGCGTGGGATCAGGACATGGATTAGGCTGATTGAATGTTGATTGAATGCCCACCTACTGGCCCGAGCTAAACTTACAATATGACGTTGTATGTTACGCTTGTGTTACGGTTCAGCTACATACACACCTTCTGTTCACAGACATTAGTTATGGAATACATTACAACGGAGTGGCCCGTTATTGGACATGATGCACTTTAGTTTTGCTTCCAGTAATAGGACAGCATGGAGTGGTTTATGGTAAATGGTGGTTAATGGTTAAACCACATTTCCCAACAATGATTAGATATTAGTTACTTTGGGTTTTTATCTTAATCAGCTGAAATTAACATTTTCTTCCATTGCGCTTTGAGCATATTGCTTTTGAGTTGTCAAAGAAACATCGGCTGTCGGTGTATTTGACCGTTGTTGGTTTTGGGATGGATTTGGAAAGTTGGATTTGCAGAGCATTGATTGTTGGTCACTGGTCAGAGCATGTCCTGGTACTGACCTGGTACCATAGTGAACATGTGGTCAGAGCATGTCCTGGTACTGACCTGGTACCATAGTGAACATGTGGTCAGAGCATGTCCTGGTACTGACCTGGTACCATAGTGAACATGTGGTCAGAGCATGTCCTGGTACTGACCTGGTACCATAGTGAACATGTGGTCAGAGCATGTCCTGGTACTGACCTGGTACCATAGTGAACACTGGTCAGAGCATGTCCTGGTACTGACCTGGTACCATAGTGAACATGTGCTCAGAGCATGTCCTGGTACTGACCTGGTACCATAGTGAACATGTGGTCAGAGCCATGTCCTGGTACTGACCTGGTACCATAGTGAACATGTGGTCAGAGCACGTCCTGGTACTGACCTGGTACCATAGTGAACATGTGGTCAGAGCATGTCCTGGTACTGACCTGGTACCATAGTGAACATGTGGTCAGAGCATGTCCTGGTACTGACCTGGTACCATAGTGAACATGTGGTCATAGATCACGTGCAGGCAGCTCTCGGCCGCTGCGCTGCATGCAGTGGAGCTTGGAGCCGAGGTACGTTCCGGTAACACCGTAGTGAACATGGTGAATGTGCTGTGAATGACGCGCCACCTACCGGCGGGGCAGGCACCGTCCGACGTGACCAGGACCTCTGACTGCTGCTTGCAGGAGTCACGCCGCAGGAAGCACTCGTTCTGGTAGTTCTGGTTGTTGGAGCCACACACCGGAACATAGTCGTTATTACACTGCAGAGAGGAGGAGGAGAGGGAGGAGGAGAGGGAGGAGGAGGAGAGGGAGGAGAGGGAGGAGGAGGAGGAGGAGGAGGAGGAGAGGGAGGAGGAGGAGGAGGAGAGGGAGGAGGAGGAGGAGAGGGAGGAGGAGGAGGAGGAGGAGGAGGAGGAGAGAGAGGGAAAATGTTCAATTTAGTATGGCATAGCATCGTAAAAACTCTTCATTAATTGCATATGGAAACAGGGGAATATAGAATAGCATAGAACACTATATACCATATAGTGTTCATAGCATATGAAAGAACTGTATAGCACAGTAGTATAGTATTGTAAAGTGTAGTATATCATTGAGGAATATTGTGGACATCTTTCACAAAAGTCAACATTGAGTATATTCGGAACTGATTGATTATTTATCCCAAAAAGTAACCTTCATTCGATCAACACTTTCAATATATACCGTAAATAAATGTTTTTTTTACAAC
>NC_140284.1:1316807-1331807 GCF_964030765.1 Micromesistius poutassou
GTTCCCAGTTGACCCTGGCTCCACCTGGCTTAAGGGGAGGACGGTGCCCTTGAGCACCAGACGTCACAGCTCCACTGGTTGTCGCTTTGCATGGGTGACATCACTGTTGCATGTGTGCATGGGTGAATATGAATGAGTGATTCATTATCTCTGCTCCAAATGGCTGGATAAGCAGGGCGGGGCGGGGCGGGCGGCGGTGGAGGGTATTTCTCTCCCGAGCCGCGACCAGCTCCTCGATGATATAAATATGCAACACAACGTCGCCGGCGATAAAGGCTTCCACTAAATGAGTCAATAGTGTGTATAGAAAAATGCAATTATTTGACTCATCCCTGCTGTGTGCACACACTGTATGTGTTTACTGAGTTAGTCTGCCTGTGATCAAGTATCTGAGTACATATGTTCCAGTCTCCCACCATGGTGTTGGTGTGAGAACGTACTTCCACTATTTCACGCGTCGGCTGTTTAGTCATTCCATGACCACAAAGAAGAAAAATACTAATTTGGAAATTAGCATAAAAATGCTGTTTACTATGGGCTTGGATTGAGCTTATTCAGGAACTACAGACGTCAAAAAGTGGGCCAGCTAAAATTAGCAGCAGCAATATGATGCTGGTGAGCAGAACTAATAGGAGGATATCCGATACTTGAGTAAGTACCGCGCTAATGAAATCGGACATTGACGGCAGGAGTCTCTCGCACACACAGACCCAGACAGAGAAACACTGAAAGAGAGGAAGAATCGTAGCTCGGTGGAGCTGAAGGCTACAGCATTAAGAGCTGCAAGCAGAACGACCAGGGCCCCAGCCAGGAACACACAACCACTAACACCCCCCCACACACACACACACACTAGTATCAGCACAAGATCATATCCATGAGGGATGAAGCCACAATGTCATTTATCTACAAGCCACCGCTAATATTCACTTTCAGGCCCGCTACACAATACGAGATAAAACCGCCCGGCAACACATTGTGCGCAGGCGAGGCAGGGCCCCATGTTGACGCAGATAAAGAACCCCCCCCGACAGAACTCGCAATGGACTGGACCTCCATCTCTGGACCCCCCCCCCCCCCCCCCCCCAGTGAAAAGGAATGGTCCAACTGTAACACCCAAATCAATACCTGATTGACTGGTGCAACTTCCTCATTAAGGCGCACCGCCCATCATGTTAAGTGTGAGCCATTATCAAGAATAGCACGGTTTCCCGATATTTATGCCGCTAATGATAACCCTCTCAATCTTCCACTCTCTCCCCGACCCCGGCGGTGATAAGCGTTGAGCGCAGGTGACACCACCAGCGCGCTGGCAGCCATCTCACCAAACTCACCGGCGCCATAAAGGCCGCGGTGCGGCCCGCGCGCCCCCCGTGGGGCTAATTGCAGTGAATCCGACGTGTTCGATAGAGTCGTCCGTCTTGCAGATGGGGCATCTATCGGGTTATTCCCCACATTACTATTTGACGCCGCGTAACGATTGGTTCGACTCAAGGGTAGCATATCCTGTTAGCGGGCTGCTTGGATGTGTTATGTGGGTTTTAGCGCCGCTGGAAGACTCCTATTCTCAAAGAATCGGTCGGAGGAGCGGAGTTGAAGAGTGCAGACGCCAAGGGACGTTTTCATCACTCGTAAGATACACAACATTATAATAATAATACGCACACACTTTGTTTAAGATACACAACATTATAATAATAATAATACGCACACACTTTGTTTAAGATACACAACATTATAATAATACGCACACACTTTGTTTAAGATACACAACATTATAATAATAATAATACGCACACACTTCGTTTAAGATACACAACATTATAATAATAATACGCACACACTTTGTTTAAGATACACAACATTATAATAATAATAATACGCACACACTTTGTTTAAGATACACAACATTATAATAATAATACGCACACACTTTGCTTAGCGAACACACTTTGCTTTAAAATCAACCTTTGCAAAGTGCTTTGAGAAGCACAATAAAAAAAAAACAATTGGTTAAAAAACCTAGAATCAAAAGCAGCGGGTCGATAGAGACGCTAACGAGAAGAAGAGTGAGGTCAACGGAGAGCAACAATCGATGCACACCAATGAAAACAGGAGCAGGGCGTCAGCCGCCCGTCCACAGGTCTTACCTTGAAGTCACAGATACACGTGACGGTGTCGCCGATGCGGAGGCACTCTCCGTCGAACTTGCACGTGTTTGTGTCGCACAAGAACAGGTCCGTGTCCCGGTCATCGAAGCCTGTAAGACACGGGAACAGAGGACACACACGTCAACCCCAGAGCTGCTTCCAGGGGAACCCACGGCCGCACACAGCGAGACAGGACGGAACTCGAAGGGGAAACAGTGAGGAATATTTACATTTGAAAGGGCGGCTAGTGACCTGAAACATACTAAATATCAAATATTGAATAAACTTGACGGAGTGTCAGTGGTGTGGAAACTGTTCCCCGACGAGATTCATGGCTAAGCAGTTCATGAATACTAGATTTTACATATCCGAGTCCAATTATTGTAAATGAAGGACGTTCTTTATATAAACACTCAAGACACAGAGGAGGTGTTCATCTAGCCAGGGGCCAATCCGACGACCTACTTAACCACTGTTTACTTTCATTCCCTAATTAATGTATTTTACTTAAAGCAAACAATATCTATATATTTATTTATTTATTATGAAAACTGCTTTAATTCTAGCTGCAGAGATGAGCGTTGGGAGGGCGGTTGGTAGAGGGCTGATCCCAGCGTTAAGGGGGACCCATAACTTCTGAAGGTTTGCTTAAATTAGATTTTGAGTGAAGCCAAGCGGGAACATTATGGATGAGTAAGCGTTTTAAGCCCTTATAAATACTTTTTACTGTGCCTGACAGATACTATCTGGCTCAATGGAAGATGAAAATGCCCAGACATATACGGAAATGTGTGGCCTTTTTGCATAAAAGCATACAAGTGCATGCAACAAATAAAGATGCACGCGCGTACGCACGCACACACGCACACACACACACACACACACACACACACACACACACACACACACACACACACACACACACACACACACACCTATAACCAAACAGATTGGCTTGAAATCTTCCTACTGCTGAGAACATACTTATGATTCATATGTGTTCTTATCTATGTTCCCAAGTACCGGTACTTTATGAAGAAATATCAATGAATGTTTTACAAGTGAATACGTGATGTCATGTATTTTTAATTCACCTCAGTAGATAAGAATTTAACTAAATAATTATGAATGAATAATAAAATTAACGTTTAAATTAATAAATGACATGATAAATAGTTCCTCATGCATTTGTTGTTATTTTGCTATGGTGTCTAGACCAATATGTCACATAAAATGGCAATAACAACAGAAAAACTAAAGAAAGGGAATAATAATAATAATAATAATAATAATAAGTCCCTTTCCCACACAATTTTTTCCCTGCAATGTTCCGGAGGATTTCCTGTATGGGGTCCTGTGTGAATGGGAACAGGGATCGATGTTCTTGGATATGTGCACCGGCCGTTTGCCTGCTCAAGACCTTGAGACTATTCTGGATCACTGTGCTGTGAACAACAGCAGTCACACTGACGCTGGAGGCATGTGGAGGGTTGCATCGGCTGACATAAGACGCTTCCACGGAGAGCGAGCTGAGGATGAGTGTGAAGCTGTGGCTGTCGTCTTAATGAGCCGATGCTTTTGGGTGATCCGATGACAATAACTATACAGCTTCTGCTGTTGTTTGGAAACTGAACAGGTTCCGAAATAAGTGAGCGGCTGGCACAAGTGTTGCATTACCACCAGCTTCTGGACCGTCCCTTGGCCCATATTCCCGGCAATTACTAAGTCACGTGTGTACAGGCGTGGAATACGGAAATGTTCCTGAACATGGCTGCATGTGTGAACTGTTGAAATCACTAGCAGTGCCTGCAATGTTACTGAAGTCATTCACCGGGAACAATGTGAGAAAGAGACGCTAATAGCGCTAAAGCCGGACTAAACTGAAATCTTTCCACAGTGATCCAGCAGAAAGACCATGTGGATATAAGGTGTGGAGTAACTCAGATATAGCCTGTAGATATAACGTGTGGAGTAACTCAGATATAGCCTGTAGATATAACGTGTGGAGTAACTCAGATATAGCCTGTAGATATAACGTGTGGAGTAACTCAGATATAGCCTGTAGATATAACGTGTGGAGTAACTCAGATATAGCTTGTAGATATAACGTGTGGAGTAACTCAGAGCTCGTACAGCAGATCAAAGGCCTTCTAGACCCTTCTCCCTTCATTGAGATACATTGTTGACTGAGTCTCTGGTCCATTACCAGATGCATTATGACTCAGGGCTTCTTCAGGAGCTGGCTTAAAGTGATGTATTGTCACTTTGAGAAGGAGTCCAAAACTCATCAACTCACTTTAGTTTTTGTTTAGAATGTATAGCTTCAATAATGTAGTGTTGACTGGACACAGTGTCATCCAGACACTTTGGACACTTGGATATAATGGTCAACAACGTTTCATTTCAATAATTTAACGTACACCGTTAATAACCTCAACCTGTACTTTCTGCTGTGGCTGCTGTACCATCTTATCTTATCTTATCAGAGCAATATTCCACTATTGATTGCTTATTGATCAAAGCGTAAGATGCTTTGTCCTTGCATAAAGGATCAAGTGAAAGCAGAAGCACCTATGCGCTGTTGGCATTCACCCCCTGAGAGAACTATCAACAACAAATTAGACAGATAATCAAAATTCACTCTTAGGCTTTGCTTACTCCAATAAGCACGGACAAAAATGATGATGCAGACTTTTTTGAATAAGAAAGAGATAACGCCTGCAGAAGTGTCTTTATGAAGCCTAATAACTCTCTCTCTCACGCACACACACACACACACACACACACACACACACACACACACACACACACCCACACCCACATAGAGAAGCATGAGCAGACACACTCTCACACACACACACACACACACACACACACACACACACACACACACACACACAGTCTTTGGACCAATCCCAATCCAGCCCTTGCTCCGACCACTCTGCCCTACCCCTCCATGTTGCGCATTCCCGTGTAGGGGTAGGATATAATGACCGTTGTAATATCTTATCTTAATGTGGTTTTCAATGCATTATAGACCATAATATTTCTCCATAACAAGCAGAACAACAAATCACTAGTATTCTGATAGCATTTCTGTCTGTAGCTGTCTGTCTGCTGTCTGTACCGCTGTACCACTGTACCACTGTACCTCTGTACCTCTGTACCACTGTACCGCTGTACCACTGTACCACTGTACCTCTGTACCACTGTACCGCTGTACCTCTGTACCGCTGTACCACTGTACCACTGTACCGCTGTACCTCTGTACCACTGTACCACTGTACCTCTGTACCACTGTACCTCTGTACCGCTGTACCACTGTACCACCGCTGTACCGCTGTACCACTGTACCACTGTACCTCTGTACCTCTGTACCGCTGTACCACTGTACCACTGTACTGTACCACTGTACCGCTGTACCACTGTACCGCTGTACCACTGTACTGTACCACTGTACCACTGTACCTCTGTACCACTGTACCTCTGTACCACTGTACCACTGTACCACTGTACCTCTGTACCACTGTACCTCTGTACCACCGCTGTACCACTGTACCGCTGTACCTCTGTACCACTGTACCACTGTACCTCTGTACTGTACCACTGTACCTCTGTACCACTGTACCGCTGTACCGCTGTACCACCGCTGTACCACTGTACCACTGTACCGCTGTACCACTGTACCGCTGTACCACCGCTGTACCACTGTACCGCTGTACCTCTGTACCACTGTACCTCTGTACTGCTGTACCTCTGTACCACTGTACCGCTGTACCTCTGTACCTCTGTACCTCTGTACCACTGTACCACTGTACCACTGTACCGCTCCCCTGACACCAGTGCAGGCCGGCGGGGTGGGAGCCCGGGTTGCTGGCCTACAGAGCACCGCTGCTCTGTCATGAAGGCCCGGTAATGAAGCGGTGTTCATTTTTACTTTACGACTTATTTGATCGCTTGACAGCGTGAGACGTATATACGTTCGCGAGCGATTCGCCAGCGTTCATGCTTTGCTATCTCCATCAGATAAATGGCAAATGTAATTTTGATAGTACCACTGCTGCTGTGGCAGGGAGACTGTTTGCTGAATTGCTGCTGACAACCACAAAAGGACGCCTATAGCCCGTGCAACAGACGGAGACGCCGTTGTTTGATTCAAATTGTCTGTCAACAAACAAAGTGGCGTGCCCACCTCAACGCCGGCGATGGGACGGCCGACGCAGGGTCTCCATGGTTCTCCCGTTTCACAGGGGGACACGTAATCCCTCCACCCCACTAACTCTGGTCCCAGGGGCGAGGCCAAAACGATGGGCACTCAAAAGACTGGGCTAGGGGTAAAGATCTGAGACGGGATTCGGCCTTTGCCTTTGTCTCTGTGTCCCCTCTCTCTCTCACACACACACACACACACACTCTCTCACACACACACACACACTTGTCTCTTCCGCTCTCAAAAAAAAGAAATCCACTCAAATGCACACACACACACACACACACGCTCGTCAATCTTCTCCCGCCCGTATATTCTCCATTATAAAAACAACGGGTTGCGCCCACACCCCACACACAAAGAAGAATCCATAGCAAGACACGAGGGTTCTGTGCTCGGCGCTGCGGCTAACCGGCCATTTGCCACACATCTTGAATGAGTGAAAAGAGCGGCTGTGTGCAATCACAGAGCGAGGGCCGGCTCCGTGAGAGGTTTCAACACTTGGATTACACGGCTGGAAACAAGGCACTCAGACCAGAGAGGGTACCGGAGAGTGCTCCTACTGCCAGGCCTTGGGGAGGGCTCCCAGACCCGGGGTATCGCTGGAAGTGTGTGGAGGCTACGGCCAGTGGAGTGCTACAGACAATCAAGCCCCTTGGTATTTGCATAGCGCTTCATCACGCTTACGGTCCCAAAGCGGCGACCGTGGCGCAGGCGTTGGAGCGGTTTGGCCAATGCTCGGAGGGTCGGAGGTTTCGATCCCGGCCCTTGCGTCGTGGTCGTTGTGTCGTTGGGCGAAGACACTTCACCCGCCTTGGCTCGGTGTGAACGTGTCTGACTGCGGTGTGTTTGAGGTGGCGGTCGGAGGGGGCCGTAGGCGCTGAACGGCCGTCAGGGCAGCTGTGGCTTCTATCGTAGTTCACCACCACCGGTGTGACTGTGTGTGAATGGTAAGCGTCTTTGGGTCATTGAAAAGCGCAGTACAAAATAAATTAATTCTTAATATTTATTCAAGGGCTTCCCATGTGGACCACCTCTCCACCACACAGGCTCTAGTGGTTCCCACCGTTCTTCGGCGCCTCTTGGAGGTCTTGCTGAGACGCTGACCCCCCCGCCCATGGTACCGCGTGTCCCAGTGGAAGGACGCAGATTGTGCGCACTAAGTAACGGCACATGGCCACGAGTCATGAGGCCGTCTACAAGACCTTCATGAGACCTCACACACGTGGTTTTACCATAAAGCTTAGAAGTCACTGATCTCCTGCGACACCATAGGCATACCAGGCATGCATACCAGTTATGCATATCCCCCCCCTCCCAAGTCATTCCACTTCATAGACTCTTTGGAAGACGAGCACTGAAGCAACAAAGTCTCTGGTATTTTCCGGATGTCTCTCAATGAGAGGGAAATGACCGAGCTATTTTCTGCTGCGCAGTTCTTAGTTTAGGATTTGGATATATCGAGTTTCCTTTTGGTCCGGGAGACGATACGTAGGGACAGCCTTTTGGGACACTTTTGGACAATACAGAATTTCACTTCACTGCTACATCAATCAGGGTACGTGGATATGGACACCGTCACAGCGTGACCTTCATCATGACACAACATATAGGACCGGAAAACCCTTTTCCATATCGCACTCTGTGTTTACAGAGTTTCAGAGTAAGTTTCATGCCAAGAATATATCTCTCGCGTATACTAAGATATGTCGAAAATGTGTTGTTTAAAAAATAAACCATGAGGGAACATTTTAATATAGCACCTCAGCAATAAATATGTAATGATGCCTACTTTTCAGAATATCACAACATTAGCGAAAAAGCATGACGCATGAGTTGAAATCTTGCAGGGTTCATGGCTTCCATATTGCAATGCACTTTTCAAACAGAGAACACGACGACATAATAGCACCACTGAATGTTAATGAAGGCCATTTTTACAATCAATCTTAATAACGAGAACTAAAGACAGGGACATACGCATATTTCATCATTGCAGTAACATCACACTTGAATTGCAGTCATACAAAGATGACATTTCTAGTATGAATATTTTATATCCACTTGGTGCCAAATGGCAAGTATTTGCATAATGAAGGCAACGTCGAAAATCAATGGAGTTAAAAATATCTTGGTACAATGCAATATATATTAAAATTGTGTAACAGTTGGACACTCTCTCACGGGCGAGTCTGTGGCGTTAGAACGGCTACATTGTGGAATTTAGTTTGGCTAATTTGATTTTACAAACGGTAGCTTGGGGAGGTGTGTGGGATGTGAAACAATGGCCTTCTGTTTCTTCCTGTAGTAAGTATTTTACGCGGTGCCCGTGAGGTCATGTTTGTGTTGGTGATTGTGTTTTCGTAAAAAATTATCAGCAGACGTTATTATTGACTGTTTGTAAATAAACCAACAAAATTGTAAATATTCTTAAGGTTACAAACAACGCAGAACCATGAGAATATAAACGTGTAGCCATGTCTGCGGTGGCTGCGGTCGGCTCCCCAGGTCCAGAGCACAGGGTGGGGCTGAGACCGGGTCCACGGCTCACAGCGTAACGGGACGTACAGATGGTGCTCCCTGCTGCCACCGAGGACGTCTCCCTGAGTGTGTGTGCTGATGGCTGGCTCAAGCCGTGCACGTTGATTGCCCAATGCACAACAGGTGTGCAGCCTCACCAGCCCCAGAGCCTCATCAGTCTGCCTGGGGCCAGGTGAGGCTGATTACACCAGCCACCCAGCACACACACACACACACACTCCACAGTTGTATCTTAGGTTTTTCTTAATACGAAGCCACAAAGTAATACAATTCCTGGTGAAACTCCTCCATAATGAAACTTACTCTGCAGACTAACATCACAATAACATTCTTTAATAACAGGAATGTATCATGATAGAATCTCTGCAATAAAGCATGTAAACTGGCCTATTTTCAATCAACGTTTAGGGGAAACGATATCACCCTGAACATATCATATTGCACGTTTATAATTGTCCACATGCAGGCTCTCAATCAGTTCAAGCAGCTTTTGTTTCACTGAACTGAAAAGCAAAGCACAATAAACAAAACAGAAATCCACATCTGCTTTTTATTCGTAGCTCTTCTGTTATGGCCTCAATATACGTGATACAAATGTGAAGCACTGTGATTTAGAAATGGAGGGTTTCCACATGGCGGTGAGAGGGAGATGAACAGAGGACGGCGTTGCTACACTCCTCCTCCCTCCAACCAATCAGCACTGAGAACAGTGGGGGGTCCCACCAATCACACTTTGCCAAGAAGAAGTAGAAATCGCATATCAGTTTCCCCTCTTGAACGATGGGGAGGACACAGCCAGATAGCCAGCAGGAGGACAGAAAACAAGGAGTGGAGAATAAATTCTTCTGATTCTTTCTCTTTTGATTAATCAATTTAGTCTGAGACTCAACCCCCCCCGTTGAGTTGGTACAGTTTGCTGTGATTCTTGTTATTCCGTTGTGTTCATTCGTTGTGTGATTCCAATAGTGGTTCGGAACTTCTCACACAATCTGCTCAATTATCATTTCCTTGCAAAGGGCTGCAGACCCCGGCTGGCCCTTCCATCCCAGTACCACGCTGTACAGCAGCTCCATGGTGACTCAGTGGACTAAATACAAGGGCTGGCTTTGATTTAGCTCACCTCTTCCCTCGTTTTATGGTACACTATTAAAGAAATAGAGGGACTTATAATGCGCCAGAAATCTACCTGAGTGACTTGTATAGGCTGCATAAACCCTGCGTTAAATGTCCCACTGTGACATCTTATTTGCATGTTAACCCCTTTGTGCAGACATACATCTCTACTGGATCAATCTGATGTGATGAAAACTCAAATATCAGACAGCACCACAAAACGCACCAGCCTAAATAGTCTATATACCAATTAGAAAGCTGCTACCCCTACCCCACCTCCTGCTCCCTGCTGTGTTCTGTGTTACGGCCAAAGTACACCACTCCGTATCCGTAATCCGTAATCCGACTCCCTAACTACGGAGACCCCTCGAGCATTCGCAGTTCTCCGTCGGGATGTCGGATACGCAACGCAATTCGCTGCCCGATCGATCTTACAGGCTGACTACTAACCATGTAAATAGTGTTGAAAATAAACTTCCAAAGCTTTTCAAATCTTAATTGGCGTTTTATCGGTCCTCAATGTACAAAGTAAATAAGGTCCAAAGTCAAACCGGGGAAAGAGATCCCGGCAAGAAGCCGTCTCCGTCCGTCTCCGTTGCCTCGACGGAGAGTTAAAAAATACTGGATGCGCACGTAGCGCTACGGAGAGGGTCTCCGGCGGGCTCTCCGTCGACGGAGAGGCCTCTCCGTGTCTACGTACTGCACTCTACGGAGGACTATAAATCCACCTTAAAGGTGGATTTATAGTCCTCCGTTTAGGCCACGTCTGCTTCCTGCCCTCCTCCCCAAAACCATCACCATCCAGGAGGAGATTACAGTCATCTGAATAATTAACCAAAACAAGCTGGCAAACATGAAATATTCAAAAGGTAATGTTTATACGCCGACAATTAAGATGGCGATGCGAGGCACTCACTCGTCTGAAAGAAGGAAGGCAGCTTGTCGGCCAAAGGCGTCGGCTTCCTTTCCAACGAGCGCGAGGTCTCACGAGGCACAGCCGCGCTGGAGCAGCAGCCCTGCTCCACCAGGTTTGTGCCGATCAATAATTAAAGAGAGTAAATTAAAAATGATCCCTGAACAACCAGAGGGATATCCTTCCTTGACCTCTGTCTCATAGCTCAAGTATTACTTTTATTTATTTTTTAAATTATATTAGTAACGCCAATGTTTTTTTTTCAAATCACTCCGCTACAACAGAGATAAATAATGCGCGCACAGCCTTCATTATGGTCTTTCCTTCCTTTCAACGTTAGCCACAGTCTGTGTTCAAATCAGAGGAGAATATTGAAACAATTTCTCTTCTCTCTTTGCAAACGCCCTTACAATAAAGCCTGCATCCAATTAACAACCGTTGATCCCTATTTGATTATCGCCCCCCACCCCCCACCCCCCCCCCTTGTGCAACTTTAAGCCCCAGCCTTTGTGTCTGACGATGAAGGGAAGTATTCTGTGCTGACAAATCTCACGGGCAGATGTGCAGAAGTCTCCACGGACTACTGGTAATTCACTCCACTTGATGGGATTTACAACCCTACCAGGGGCTTTGCATACCCCCCCCCCCCGCCCTCCACTCGCCCCCCCGTCACGTATCGAGGCATCACCACCACCGCCTTTCAGCGCTAACAATAGCTATGGGAGTCGGAGCAGTAAAGCACAGAGAAAGAGCCTTGTTTCCCCCGCAAGGCATGAATGGAGGGCGTACTGTGGCTCTGCGTCTATGAACTTCTTTAAAGAATAGGCCTACTTGTTGATTGGAGAATACTGATTGGTTACAGTTTGAATTTTAATACATTTGATATCCACAGCTGCGATTTTCACTTTCTAATTCTTTAGTTCATGGGAATAGTGTAAGATCCTGTATTTTGTTCGTGGCTACTAATATGGCACATGGACAACAGAAGAGTATTGGGGCCGAACATTCATGAAACATTTGTTAAAAGTGTGTTTGTTGGATAAAAAGTTGAATTTGTACATTTTAAAGGAGAAGCATTACTTGGTCAAATATTAACTCTCTCTTCCGATCAAAGTCTACTATCCTACCCGGTAACGCTCATAATAAACCTATTTACTGAAGGCCTTTGGTGATGAGTGAGTTGATAGTACGTCAAAAAAAGAAATTTGATTACAATCTAAGATTTTTTTTATCTCCAGCACTCAAATGCCTATCTTAAACAGATGACCTCAGCATAAAAGGTGGAGACATGCGGGGTGCGGTTTGTACTAGGGCAGATACCAGATAGCTAACAATATACTGAACATTCACAGCCCACATTAAATCCTCTGGAGAACATGGAAATGGAACTTTTAGAGCTAGTAAGGGTTGCCAAAAAGGATGGTTGGATCTCCAAAAAAGAACATGACTGTTTACTGTGCCCATGTTCACGGTAGCCCACGTTCCACAGGCCCCCTTAAGTCCACAAAAACCAAGAGACTACACCAGGGAGACCAATTAAAGTGAGAATGACTCATTTACACAATCAACATTTAAAGTGGTGATTACTTCATCAAGCCTATTGCCTGCCTACATTCAAGACCCACACAAGTCCTGAAGAAAAAAGAGGGACATACATAATACATGCTCATGCATAACGGCTACTATGGATGTTCAGTCGTTATGCATCAAGATTGTCCGTGATGACGGCCTGGAAGCACTGAGGCACTGTTTCAACTCAAGTCTCCTTTAAAGTACTTATTCCCAAATAAAATGTCATACTCTAAATGCTGTTCATGCACTTACTCTAGAACAGTTTGAAACATTCGGCAATCCTTTTTGAAGAGTTTGCCAAAATATATGAAATCGTAGAAAGCTACGATTTCTATTGAACTAAAGTCCTAAAATGCTGATTCTGATATCCCCAACCACCAACTGCTCTCTCTCTCTCCCGTGCCTCCTTTTACGTTAAATCTGTTCCGCTGTATGAAGCCAAAGCGCCTCAAACTGATAAGATGATATGTCGCCTGCACCAGCTGCTGTCAATATTTCTAACATGGAAACGCACGCGACAATGAAGCCATCTTTGATATCCCTCGAGGCTAGAAGCTAGCAGAGTCGGACCGATCAACGACTGATCTGGGCAAGGGAGAAAACGGAAGCTATCGGAATCGACCTTCATTAATAATGAAAGATGGCCGTGAATAGTTAAATAGCCTACTTTGTTCACAGGTGTGGCTACGTGTTATTTTGTTTAATTCTATTTTTGACACTCAATTTGCAGTGCTGCACTCGGCTGTTTCAAACACATAGTTAACATGTTTTAACCAATAAGATTCAAGATTGAGCTACTGAGCAAATACAATAATATTTATAGGTATACATTATGCATGTTTGTGTTTTTTCTGATCAATTACAAAATGAGGAGGAGTGAAAAAGCTAGCCATCATAGTATATAAGCAGAATTAATATTAGCAATAGCTTATAGTAGGCCTATAGGCAGATTCAACTCATCATGTCAACACTCAGAACAACACACATTGTCCTGAGGTCTATACACATAAAGTCTTATTAGAGAAAATGTTATATTCTGAAGAGTCACATTTGCATTTATGTAAACCTGCTCAGTAGTTTGTGTGGAAGGGAACATTGTGGAAGCTATAGCTTTTAGAAAATATCAGCAAAACTTTAGTTAATTACTACTAGAGCTAAATTGATTTGGCATTTAACAACCTCTCAAAATCAATGCAACATTATTTTTACAAGAAAGCAAGCGGTTAGAGAGTCACACTGGCAGCCAGGCTCACATTCTCCTCCTCAACTTGACCTGCTCACATTACCTTATTAGTGACAGGTTCAACTTGACCTGCTAACATTACCTTATTAGTGACAGGTTCAACTCCACCTGCTAACATTACCTTATTAGTGACAGGTTCAACTTCACCTGCTAACATTACCTTATTAGTGACAGGTTCAACTCCACCTGCTAACATTACCTTATTAGTGACAGGTTCAACTCCACCTGCTAACATTACCTTATTAGTGACAGGTTCAACTTGACCTGCTAACATTACCTTATTAGTGACAGGTTCAACTCCACCTGCTAACATTACCTTATTAGTGACAGGTTCAACTCCACCTGCTAACATTACCTTATTAGTGATGCAGGTTCAGCAAATGTCAACAAGGCAAGACCATGTTATTTGTCTTTGCTTGGTTAATAGTTTCTCACAGTCATTAATTAATATATTTAATATTCATATGCAGTCGCAGGAGATGTCTGATTTATAAGCTGTAGATATTTGATGATGCATATTCTATAAAATGTTTATATGTAAAGGGCCTTTGTATATCAACAGTGATTTAGACCAACTAATGATTTGAAGCCAGAAGAAAACTAGTACTTAGAACTTTACTGTTACATGAGGATATTAGGGGCCAATGTTGGTTTTTCTACAACAGACACGGCTGTCTTTAAAACAATGTTTTAACTGATTATACCAGATGCAAAACATAATGAATGTCTTAAGTTGGGATCTTAAGAATTTTCCAACTGTAAAGTGGGTCATGGATGAAAACATTTGGGAGCCACTGCATTCATCTACGCTGCTACACACTTCTAGCCAGCAGGTTTTCAGATCCAACCATGAAGTGGAGATTTTAATGGCTGTGCTGTAAAATGCAAGTCTTTAGGTCAAAGCATGACATTTACGCGTCTATTAAAATGCGTATTTGCTGTCTGCTGATATGATTGTGGTTGGTGGTGGCCAAAACACTCAACAACAGTTTTGACTGTTTTTGAACTACCATCATAACAATTCAACCAGAATGCAAATAATCAAACATTGACCAACACTGATCAGAGACATGTGACAATAAATGTTACTGCATCAGACAACAAGATTTCCATAAAGGCTCAAGCAAGATATCGGTTCTGTAATGGAAGGGCAGTTGTCATGTCAAAGAAGAACAGTTAAAAAGGTTGAAATGGACGATTCCAAAACCGATTTAAACTCTGTTACGGCGTTCTAACTTTCTGTAGACTATGGATTACC
>NC_140284.1:1336807-1351807 GCF_964030765.1 Micromesistius poutassou
CATGAATCCTTCTGGAGCCCATTAGAGTGGTTGTTGTTCTGACCCGTGACCACTGCCTGTCTTTGTCCGGGGGTGAGACATAAAAATTCATAAAAACATAAAAGTTTGCAGCCAGTCTAGAGTAGAAGTGCATTGAGGTTTATCTCAAGCAAAAGTCTGTGACTCCCTCCCAAAGGGTCAGGGGTTCAATCCCCAAAGCTGCTTTGGATAAAAGCAACAGTAACTACTGTCCAAAAAGGACTAATACTAATGTGGTCGTTGTTTGATAACTCTACTGAAGGGCAGGATATTTTAATTAGGTTAAGCTGTTTGACTCCCAGCCAAAAGGTTGTGAGTTTAAACCCAGGGTCCAGCCCGTCCAGGGTTGAGCTGATAATTAACTCCTACCTTCTCAATAACCAAACATAGCACCGGTGCTTTAATGTCAAAGTATTTACTTAATCACTAAATACTAAAACGTGGTTAAAAATAACTTGAACTAGCATATGAATCATGTTGGTTCCATGTAGTTAAAGGAACAGAGACAGTGGGTCTCTCCATCCTAAAGGTAATCAAATCAGGCCCCGGTGTGATCCTAAAGGGAGGAGGACTCTGAGCTCTGTTTGGATCTAGGTCGCCATGTCTTACTTCGGTGCGTCTACGCTAATTTAGTTTACGAGTACAGCCTGTGCATTCACACACAGCACCAGATTAGATTAACATCGATACTGCATTCAGTAAATGTTGTGGATGAAGTCAGAACAATTGTTCTTTGTTTGAACAATTTAAACACTGTACTTTCTTGACATATCTTTCAGTACTGACCCACTCCCAAATGGAGCCAAGGTCAAGATCAGCCATACCGTCTCATCTTTCAGCACTCACAGAATCTCCCTCTGCAATAAATCAAATATTCTTATCTGAATCTTTATATAATAATAGAAAATACTAATTCCCCAAGCACATAATGTATAATAAAAGAACAGACGATATGGCTGCAACACCCTAGCTGTAACTCCACCTTCATGGACCTCAGTGTCATTTCCCCTCAGCCATGTTGTCACCACTATCTCTTGTTGTGCTATGTTTTACTGAAGGGCTCTTTATGGTCCCACGTTCACGCAACGCAAGGGGGTGACGGACCCCTCACATCCTTGCGGACCCTCCTTGCGTCCACCGCGCGCACCTCCCAAAAATTGTAACCTTCCGTCAAGGCGACGCAGCCGCAAGGGCTGTGATTGGTCCACTAATTAAATCCCGGCACAGGACCATAAAGGTTTGCGACTGCGTCGAGCGTCTGCGTGGTCGTTGCTTTGCGTGAACGTGGAACCATAATCAGCCCTTTAGAGAAAGTAAGAGCTGAAACACGCCCTTAAACCTGCACCCACACTAGCAGCCTCTTGTGGTTTCAGTTGCAGCAAATCCGACTTTAAGATGACAGTAAGTCTGAGACTTTCCAAGTGGGGGGGGGGGGGGGGGGGGGGGGGGGCTCAAAAGTAGAGATCCTGTGGCCTCACTTTCTGTCTCGCTACATGGATCAGTCTGGACCTCTAGCCGCCCTCATCGATTTTCCAGAAACTACCATGCAATCAGGCCAATCAGGGACGACTTTGGAGTTGATTATTTGAATGCAGGCCGCCACCGCAAATGGACAGCAATGGCCTCTGGTGAAGCAGCAAGGCTCCCGTTGACTTCAGCAGGGTTAACGCAGCCATCGGTGCAGTTATGGCAGAAGTACACTCAGTAGCACCTATTAAACAACAGTACGCACTAGCGGAGTTTCTCAGCAGAAGAAAAATGTGCTTTTGGCTTTCTGCTCCATCCAGTGGATCGACGGCACGCGGTGATGCCGTCACATTCTGTGTAGCGCTGATTGGCTGAAGGGGGCTCCTGCCCACTGGAATGGATTTAGGCAGCTAGACTGATCCTTGGACCGAAGCAGGCTCATGTTTATTTGCCCTGGCAGACGGTTTTATCCCCCTCAGGGTCAGACTGCTTTTCAGGTGGCACGGCCCGGGTCAAGCCAATCACAAGCGTTGATCTAATATGGCAGGTTTGATAATGATGCCGGAGAAGCACCGTATGGCATTTTCGTAAACGGACCTGGGATTGAAAGTTTGCATTAATGGAGCAAATAACTGCAGTGGAACAGTTAAATAGTGCAGGTTTACTATGTTCTCTTATGACATATTAAGCTAGAAAACATACCCTAATGTGTTTTACGAAGACATACTAAAATACATTTAGACATACCTTGATGTTTACAGCTGGCTGGGCGCTAATGCGCAGTTAGCATTACCTGTAGGCTGCATCTCTGAAATGGTGACTTGTTATGAGCCTCAGAAAGGGGTTTGTTACAACAACCTAACCACAACCTTGAGGTTAAATGCCTTTACTGGCAGAGCAAGGCATTAACCGGGTTCAACTCCCACCAGCAGCAACCCAATCTTATAATGGAGACACTGTTAGACTCTTTGGCTAAAAGTGTCCACCAAACTGCTTATTTTATTTAATGTTTTATTTATGTAGGTTATATTATAACTAGCAGCCTAAAAGTTCAGCAAAGCAGAGCTGATCCTGTTTGTTGTTCCTCTGCAGCACACACACTTATCACGGCTCCCTGGCACTCATCCATTCGGCTGCACCCCCATGAATAGCTCCGCTCTCGGGTCCAGAATCCCTCTCTAAGGTCAGACCCAGTGGCTTCCAACGCTCCCAACATGCAAATCTTACACTCCACCACCGAAAAAAAACCTTTATTTTTCTTCCACTCTTTTCCTTTTTTCAAATGTTCCGCCTGTCAGACACACACATCCTGTTTTGAAATGATGAATTTCCATGGCGGTGCGTTAGTGTGTGTGAGCAGCAGAGCCGTATCGGTGACAGTCTTGCAGGCGTTCTGGTGGTGGGAGGTCAGCCTCCATCTAGTGCTGGCCCAGGGCGTAGGGGCTAATTACGTTTCTGACTCGCTGAAATGCACACCGTCTCCTGAGAGAGCATTCTAGAATATTCCAGAATAACTCTTGCTCCTATATCGCATATCAGATGATTGATTATTTCTGGTGAGCTTGTAATTACTCTAATGTAATGTTTTTATAAGGTCTGGCGCGGTCCTGGGGAGATGGCTGGTTTGCCAGTGTAGATCAGCCATGCCAATATTTGAATGGTCAAAGGTTAAAGTGCATTTACCGTTGCATAGCACTTTTAGAGTGTGTGTCAGCGTTTGTATGGATATGTGCTGAGGTTAATTATGTGTGTGTGTGTGTGTGTGTGCATTTGCATGTCTGTGTGTGTTTGTATGTGTGTGTGTGTGTGTGTGTGAGTGTGTGTGAGTGTGTGTGTGTGTGTGTGTGTGTGTGTGTGTGTGTGTGTGTGTGTGTGTGTGTGTGTGTGTGTGTGTGTGTGTGTGTGTATGTGTCTGTGTCTGTGTGTGTGTGTGAGTATGTGTGTGTGTGTGTGTGTGTGTGTGTGTGTGTGAGTGTGTGTGGGGCCAGAACAAGCTTTTACTTGCCAAGCCATTCTTTGGATACTTTTCCCACCATTGCTCAATCTTTCTAGAGACAGAATGTCTACTAATAAAAATGAATCAAGCATAAATGTCCACTATGTAAACTAACCGGCTTAAAACCATCCTGCCAAATCCGTTAGCGTTGGTATAGCGCAAGTCAGATAATGTCAGAGTCTATCTCCCTGCCTGCCTGTTGACTTCGCTCCCTTCAGCCTTCTGTAAAGTTCTGTGTTTTCATATCCACAGCAAAGTCTTGATAGCACGCTCTACTGCTTATGTAGCAGCAGAAGATCAGTTAAACCCGGGGTCTGACTTTGACTAATGCAAGCAACACATTGGGACGCTGCTTGTTTGTTTATCGAATTGCATGTTTGTTTGTTTGTTAGTTTGTAGTGTGTACACTCGCTTGAATGGGCTGCTCTCTCTCTCCCTCTGTCGCCTCTCTAGATCAGTGCTTCTCAAATGGGGGTACGTGAGATTGTAAAATATACCTATATCTATTTAAAAAGTAGCATCCATGCAGAAATCCTTTAAAAATAATTATTTAATAGATATTTCAGGAAAATCTAAGTATAAGTTCATAAAATGAATTTTATATTCTGTAGGCTATTCAATTTCATTATCCTTAAAACCCAGAGTCTCCCCCCATACCGGGATGGTTCTGGTTAGGGGGTACTGGTTAGGGGGTACTGGTTAGGGGGTACTGGTTAGGGGGTACTGGTTAGGGGGTACTGGTTAGGGGGTACTGGTTAGGGGGTACTGGTTAGGGGGTACTGGTTAGGGGGTACTTGGCTGAAAAAAATATTTCACATCACTGAAAAAAGGTTGAGAACCACTGCTGTAGATATCATCAACACCCCACCCGGGAGGCGGTGGGACTGACCAGGACTTTGGGATACCAAGCTTACACTAATCTCAGTTCAGTTACCATGGCGCTGTGAGATAGTTAGGTAGACAGACGGGTAAGCCATCGAATGGGCTTATTACTACAGGCCTCTGACGGCCACAGTTGTTGTTATTTTTGATGATTACTGTCGGCCCGGGATGTAAAGAGGATTTCCACCAATATGACCAAAAATGCTTCTAAAGTAAATTGCCTGCCCTAGCTTTAGGCTGTGATTTATTTCCACAACACTTCTGAACAATTGCATCATGGCATGTCCCTTTGTTGGACTTGGGAGCGCAGCTCGCTCCTCGTAGACGGCACACCAAGCCAAGGATTACAGCGCTACTGTAGCCCAGCCGGGCCGGGTCCAGCGGACTCTGTGTTGGCGTGTGAGTACTGTTGGTTTCGGCGTTGTGTCTCTAGACTGTTTGACATGGTCCTCGACGGTTGCGGCACACATCCACCGGAGATTGAACCAAGATCAAAAAAAAAATTGTAATGCAAATTGATACATGGTCAGAGTCACTTGATACATGGTCAGAGTCACTTGATACATGGTCAGAGTCACTTGATACATGGTCAGAGTCACTTGGTACATGGTCAGAGTCACTTGGTACATGGTCAGAGTCACTTGATACATGGTCAGAGTCACTTGATACATGGTCAGAGTCACTTGATACATGGTCAGAGTCACTTGGTACATGGTCAGAGTCACTTGGTACATGGTCAGAGTCACTTGGTACATGGTCAGAGTCACTTGGTACATGGTCAGAGTCACTTGGTACATGGTCAGAGTCACTTGGTACATGGTCAGAGTCACTTGATACATGGTCAGAGTCACTTGGTACATGGTCAGAGTCACTTGATACATGGTCAGAGTCACTTGATACATGGTCAGAGTCACTTGGTACATGGTCAGAGTCACTTGGTACATGGTCAGAGTCACTTGATACATGGTCAGAGTCACTTGGTACATGGTCAGAGTCACTTGATACATGGTCAGAGTCACTTCTCTCTAAACGGCTGATATTATTTCTGCTGCTACCAAATAGATGACTGCCTGCAAGACAAACACTAAAAAACTATTATTATCATTAGTTGATTTACTTTGGCTGAGGTCCTCAAAGGTTGCACGCCACAAGACTGTCAACCGGAGCGCAGAGAGCAGGAGTTGACATGGCAACAGGATGAGTTGGTACAGTTGGATGCTGCTGGTCCCCTGGAGGGGCGGCGGGGCCCGGTGCTCTGCTGGCTGCTGCAGCATAATGAGCCCAGTACCAGGGCCACCGGGAGACCAGCAGCAAAGGTCACACCGTCTCCCTGGTGTGTGTGTGTGTGTGTGTGTGTGTGTGTGTGTGTGTGTGTGTGTGTGAGAGAGAGAGAGAGAGAGAGAGAGAGAGAGAGAGAGAGAGAGAGAGAGAGAGAGAGAGAGAGAGAGAGAGAGAGAGAGAGAGAGAGAGAGAGAGAGAGAGAGAGAGAGAGAGAGAGAGAGAGTGACTCACTGACTGAGTCTGTGTGTTTAAGAGAGAGTGGGAGAGCGTGGCTGACTGTGTGTGTGAGAGAGAGAGAGAGCGAGAGAGAGGGTGAGTGCATCTGTTTAAGAGACAAAGTGAGAGATATAGTGACTGACTGTTTGTGTGTGTGTGTGTGTGTGTGTGTGTGTGTGTGTGGATACATAAGTGCGCACGCAAAAAATAAGTGTTTGTCTGTGGTTCGTCCATGTTTATGCAAGAAGACATTGAGCCAGGCGTGCAGGTGCAGGTTGAGTTGGTGTCTGGACATGAGCCCCTTCCCACTAACACCTGCTCTCCGCTGCTCCCCCCAGGACGGGTTGTGCTGGTGGCTGTTGGTGATGTAGGGAGGATAGGGAGGATGTCTTGGTGGTGGTGGAGGTGGTGGTGGTGGTGGTGGTGGTCAAGATGGAGATGGTGGTGGGGAAGACATCGCACGAGAAATACAACACGACAGCATTCAATGATCATATTGATTCTATTTCAAAGCTATCCTTTTTACCAGAAATGCAAGGACGTAGCACACAGTCCTTGTGTCGTGTACATTGGTGGACGCGATGCTTCCACCCAGCAGGTGGATACATGCAGATATACGCATAACGTTATAAGCCCTAGTTATTATTCACAGAGACAACGTTGTTGTTGATTGAGACATTTATCTATAGAGAAACCATGTGTGTTTTATTCTCTTTCAGGGTTAAACTGAAAGTCTTATCTCAACATCTCCCGGGCACTATGGTACATATATACAGTATATATCTATATCTATATATCTATATATCTATATATCTATATATCTATGTATCTATGTATCTCTGTATGCAGGGCTGATGGGGTGGAGTCCAGGCAGCTGTTCCTCCACGGTGGCTGCGCTCATTGAGCGAGGCGCAGCCGTGCAGCGCGGCCCGCCGTGGGTTTCCCGGGGAAGGCGGCGGTCCGTGGGGTGTCTCAGGTAGGCTTAATGAGCAGGTGCTCGGCGACATGGGAGGAGGCGTCTGGCAGCTCATCTCTCCCGTGCGCGCCTCGCTCGCTGCACCAGGGAGAAGGAGAGGAGGGGGGAGGAGGCTAAAGCCGTTTCTCAATACCAAGTACGCGGACTACGTTCTCGCGGACTTGGAAGTACGTACTTGGCAAGTCCGGACTTTCAAGTACAGACTTCCGAGAACGCGAGTACGCACTCTGCACACTGGAACAGCAGCGGACTCGATGATGCATTCTGGGATATTTAACGGTCCCAAGTCCACACGAGTCACCTCCGATGCGTCCTCGGTAGAACGGCCTCATCGAGAACGCATCGAGAACACACACGGGTTTTACGACAGTACTCGCGTACTCGGAATTGGAACAGTGCTTGGGCTACCACTGATGACGTTTATCGAGAACGCAAGTACACGAGAACACACGAGAACGCGAATTGAGAAACGGCTTAAGAGAGGACGGTGGCGAGGCAGTACGCGTGGAGACGCTCGGCTAACCGAGGCGTCGCTGTGATGTCTGAGGAGCAGGAGCCCGTGTGACGACTGGAGCCAGTGTGCTGAGAGAGTCAACAGAGGTGGTGTGCTGCCAACAGCGCTATGGCACATGGTAGTCAATATTAGATATTATTTTTTAGATATTGTTACCATAATCGTAGGCCTACAATAAACGATCATGTGTATAAAAAGTTACTTTCAGACATTTAAAATCAAAACCCATTAAGTAGCAGAAGATGTTTCCACTAGCTCACTATCTCAAGAATAACACCACCGCGTTATTGAATTTTATTAACACAAAAGTCAAATTCATTTTCCGGTATTCTGCACAGAAGCAAGAAGGACATAGTCGGTTATGATCCATGATGATCCTTCCTAACCGATCCATCCTAACTGATGCTTCCTAACCGATCCATCCTAACTGATCCATCCTAACCGATCCATCCTAACTGATGCATCCTAACTGATCCTTCCTAACCGATCCATCCTAACTGATCCATCCTAACCGATGCATCCTAACTGATCCATCCTAACTGATCCATCCTAACCGATCCATCCTAACCGATCCATCCTAACTGATCCATCCTAACCGATGCATCCTAACCGATCCTTCCTAACCGATCCATCCTAACCGATCCATCCTAACTGATCCATCCTAACTGATCCATCCTAACTGATGGACCTAACACAGACATGCGCACACACACACACACACACACGCACACACGCACACACGCACACACACACAGTGTTTGGGATGATAAGCGTACAGGTGGGCCATGGATGTACAGTGGTGGTGGAGCTGGAGGTGACAGCAGGGCGGCGGTGGTGCTCTGGGTTCAGGGAGACCAGAGATGAGGGGGGGCCAGAGAACCACAACGTGCCGCGGGTACGTGAGTGCGGAGCCGTGCTACCTGCGGTCTGCAGGGAATCAAACCAATGAAAAAGGGCACGCCGTTTTGTGGTATTTCCACTTCCTGGGGACCAAGGGCAAGTTCAAGTCCTGGTTTTGGTAGTTTTGCGTTTGTTATTTAGATTAATTGTAGAGGACTGCGTCACAGAGGTGTAATAGTAGGGGTGAAGACAGGTGTAGCTCGTTAAGTTAATTATGGGCCTGTGGCCATGCCAGTGCCCGTAATTATCATCATGAGATGCACCTGTGTTCCCCCCGGCTATTACAACCATCGACGTGTCTATGAAGACCGTGGTCTGCAGCTGCCCACTGCTGCCCGTCCTCAGAGGTCAAGAAAGAAAACACACGCGACCGGGGTTGGCTGCGGTCAGTGTTTACATTTCTCAAAAGATCTCAAGGAGTCGTTTTTATTCAAGGGTTTCAGATCTACACGGACTACAAAGGAGAGAGAGTTCAATGTACCTGAAAAGAGTTTCATATCAAATGAATATGACATGAATAAATAGGAATATACATATGACTCACTGAAATCAGTTGACGTTGACGCTTAAGTGCTTGATTATCCCAAAGGAAAGCAGCTTCCCAATTTTCTTGCATTGCTTTACAGTGTTGGCAATATGGCGGCGACGTAGATACGTAGGATCCAAAGGCCAATACGGTATTTGTACTTAACCCTAACCCTAGCCCAGTGGACCGTAGCAAACGTCGCTCATCTGTCCGTCACACATCTAGGTGGACACGCCCACCTGTGATGTCATAAGGGGCCGATTTCCAAAACGGCTTGTAACGGCCAATCACACTCACACCTGGTGGCGCGTCACGAGACCTTTAACAACAGTTCTGGAGCTGACAGAATATATGAACGTATATCCACTCAGAGAGACAGACAGGAATACATCACGGCGAGGGCGCTAATACCGAAAAAGGTATAAAGAGTTTAAGAATAAACTTTGAATACCTAATTTGTCAGATATTGGAAGCAGTGCGTATGAAGCAGTTGAGTAATGAACGAACAGGTAAATAGCCCTTCATAAAGATCGAGGGTGTATTATAACGGGGGCAGGATGAAGTGCAGCGGCCAGAGTTTAGTCTCCCAGTGGGAGGTCCTGGGTTCAATCCCAGTGTCTGCTACCTCCAGGCGTCCTTCAGCGAGACTCCATTCAGCAGACGGCGAGCTCAAATGTGGAAACAACATGCATTAAAGATGTGTGAAGAAGTGTTTTCAGCAGAAGGTGAATTTCGGTACAGACTAAGTAAATAACAAATAGACAACGCCAGACGCCAATTAGGATATGATTCTTGACTCATTGGACTGCCGGCTGGGGGAGAGTTACAGTTTGATACAACTTGTGATTGGTCGATTGGCCCCTTGAAGATTTATTTTTAGTTGAAATGTTGCCTCTCTGCTTGAACTGGTGACGAAAAAAGTCAGTGGGTTTGTAAGTCGAAAATATAATTATAGTTATAATTGAAATGTACTCCTCCAAACTTGGTTAATTAAGTGGAATGTCCTAATTATTTCACCACAGAGCAGTGACTAAACTTTCCATGAAGCTCCTAAAACTTTTTGTTTTTAATGGGTTGAGTTAATATATTAATTTAATCTAGCCACCAAAAGTGTAATGGCTGTATAATAACAATGAGGCTAATTGCATTTTTTTCACTGACATAAGTTGTATATACACTTATCTTAACAAATCAGCTTTAAAAAGACCTAGGACTCAATACTTACACACAATTACACAATTTCTGGCAAGATTTGTCATTCCAAATAGCTCCATGTTAACTGAGCTGCAGATGCTTCTATCCAGAGTGTCTTACACTGATTCCAGGGACATAAGATATAAACATTAAGGGGTAGGTGGGGGACGAGGGCATCTGGTCCCTCCCCCCCCGTCAACAACACACTTACTTAAGCTGTCGCTGATGCCGCCTTTAAAACGCTTTATCTTGGAGCGACGCCTGCTCAGACCTTCGGGGCCCGCCCTGCTAGAGCGATGAAGCGGTCACTAAATCACGTACACATCATTAGCGCTAGCAGCTAACTCAGCTAATTGCTCGGGGAGAGTTAATTTGGGCTCCTGGCGGATTTGGTGAGACGCCCTCGGGGAGAGAAGGGGCTGGTAATTATAGTCTCCTAGTCGACGTGGTCCAGGAAGAACGGCCCGACGCCGGGCAGCGGCGTGCTGCTGGCGGAGCGGCGGGCCCCGCAGCAGAGAGGTGAGCGGGTCCAGCAGGAGACGGACCAGGGGAGCGACCAGGGACGACCAGGGGAGCGACCAGGGGCGACCAGGGGAGCGACCAGGGGCGACCAGGGACGACCAGGGGAGCGACCAGGGGAGCGACCAGGGGCGACCAGGGACGACCAGGGACGACCAGGGGAGTGACCAGGGACGACCAGGGGAGTGACCAGGGACGACCAGGGACGACCAGGGACGACCAGGGGAGCGACCAGGGACGACCAGGGACGACCAGGGGAGCGACCAGGGACGACCAGGGACGACCAGGGACGACCAGGGGAGCGACCAGGGACGACCAGGGACGACCAGGGACGACCAGGGGAGCGACCAGGGACGACCAGGGACGACCAGGGACGACCAGGGACGACCAGGGGAGCGACCAGGGGAGCGACCAGGGACGACCAGGGACGACCAGGGACGACCAGGGACGACCAGGGACGACCAGGGGAGCGACCAGGGGAGCGACCAGGGACGACCAGGGGAGCGACCAGGGACGACCAGGGACGACCAGGGACGACCAGCTGCTGGTTCAGATGAGTTGAACTCATCTCCATTTGTGGAGAATGACTATAATAATAATATAAATAAATATTAATTGGTTCAATATGTTTATTACGTCATGTGTATTAAATGCTAATATTAGAACTACAACTCTAACACTGTATAAAGTTATAGAGGGAAGCTGTCCAGATGAACTGATGAAATGGTTCTTCAGAAGCATGTAGTGAAACCAAGAACAAAAGATCTTTCCAGTGTAATAAACGCCTTTATTCTAGGCAGCTAAAAACAACGCTGCACTGATTCATTTGTATATATATATATTTTTTTTCAATAAGGAGAAAAGTCACTTTTCTCCTTAGTCTAAAATTTAAATTGACAAGTTTGTCTTTCGTGTTTAAAGTCACAATGTTTTAGATTGAGCCCCTCAAACTTTGGTGTCGGCGGACTTTCAGAATTAAAAAAAATGCACTAAGATAGAACAGAGTAAGTGTGTTAACACCCTGACTGGCTGTGCAATAGTGTGGCAATAGTAGGATTCTCTACACCGTATGTGTAGATACACATCAGTGATGGGATGGGATTTTATTGATTCACTTTATTGTAATCACTATCGATCAGCATTGACTACAAATACTTCCAGGTTATTTGAAGCTACGAGATTGTTCAAATGTTACTTATGTGACTTTAACTGTTCCTCCAAAGCTTATTTTTAAAATGTATTCTGGACCGACGGACGGCCGTCCATAGAAGAGAAGGCATAACAAAAGTCTGAGCTCTTCAAGGCTACGGACAACAGGGCAGCAGATACCATTTGTACATCTGCCCTCCCGAGCAGAGAAGAAAAAGGGAATGTTGGAAGAGCCTTTTTCCACACCAGCGACCCCGCACACCAGCGACCCCGCACACCAGCGACCCTGCACTGGGCGTGCCCCTGCAGCTCCTCCATACTTTACGGCACATACTGTGGATTGCTTTGTGACAAGCTTGGAGGCTCTGGCCAGAGAACTGAGCCCGGGCAGGAAAACCTAACGAGAGAGGGGAAAGGAACAAACCACTTGATTCCCAACGCAGCGGGGCTGTGTACCTGCAGCCCTCCCGCCCACCGGGTCGGCCATCGCCTCGCCGCCGTCTCTCTGACTGTTTATCTCTGTGCTTATCGACCTGTCTTCAGCCGTTCTCTTTCTCTCTCTTTCTCTCTCCCGTCCTGAGGGGAGCAGAGGAGAGCAGGTAGTGGGACAGAGCTCATGTCCAGACGCCAACTCAACCTGCGCCCTTGTATCTTGTGTACTGTGTTGTATATGTTATGTGTGGCCTGTGGCCTATACGTATGTGTTGTCTGTACCTGTACTGTTATTACTGTGAAGCAGCTTTATATGACAGCATCGGAGTCCAAGACTAATTTCCTTCCGAGGACAATAAAGTGTATCTTATCTTTTCTTATCACAACCCTGGCTCAATGTCTTCTCACATACACACAAACACACACGGACAAACCACAGACAAACACTTATTTTCGTGCACGTACACACACACACACACACACACACACACACACACACACACACACAGTCAGTCACTGTATCTCTCACTTTGTCTCTTAAACAGATGCACTCACCCTCTCTCTCGCTCTCTCTCTCTTTATCACACAGAGAGTCAGCCACGCTCTCCCTCTCTCTCTTTCTTTTTGTCTCCCTCTATCTTTCTGTCATTGTCTGTCTGCCTCTCCAATTCCAATTCTCTCTCTCTCTTAAACACACAGACTCACAGTCAGTGAGTCACTCTCTCTCCCTCATTCTATCTTTCTGCCTCTCTCTCTCTCTCTCTCTCTCTCTCTCTCTCTCTCTCTCTCTCTCTCTCTCTCTCTCTCTCTCTCTCTCTCTCTCTCTCTCTCTCTCTCTCTCTCTCTCTCTCTCTCGCATGCACACAGATACCCATACTCACATGCACACACTCTAGTCTCTCTCTCTCTCTCTCTCTCTCTCTCCCTGTATGTCAGTCTCTCTCTCATCGTCGTGCTGTATTCTCTCCCACTCACTCTTCCGTCTGTAGTCTGCGTGAGAGACGGCAGACAGGAAGGATCCTATTGGACATCTTCTTAATGGATAGTGCTCGTATCATATTTATATTGCATGCTGCAAATAATACAATAATACAAAAAACTAGTGCAAATACGCCATGCAAATCCAGTCCTACAAACTGGTATATAGTATGTCGATTTTGATACTATTACAAACATCCTTATTACTTCAAATAAACATACTGATACTGACTTAAACACATGGACACACACACACGCACACGGACACACACACACACACACACACACACACACACACACACACACACACACACACATACGCATGGATAGATACGCATATAGATTTATGGTTACAGTTTTGAACACAAACACAAGAGCACTCTAGGGAACGACAGAACAATCTGCAGACATTGACCTGTCACTGGATCATAACCACACACACACTCACTGACACACACCCACACTCACTGACACACACTCACTGACACACACCCACACACACACACACTCACTGACACACACCCACACACACACTCACTGACACACACCCACACACACACACTCACTGACATACACACACACACACACACACATACACACACGCAGACAGATACACACTCATCAACACACACAAATGCTCACAAGATCCACCCTGACAGACACACAAACACACTTACTTACACAAACACAAAGACATACACACACACACACACACACACACACACACTCTTGTTTTTAACTTTATTTACTCTGAAACTTCCCCTGCCCCCCCCCCCCCCCCCCCCCCCCCCCCCTCCATCCATCCATCCATGCGTTCCCTGATTCCAAGCAGAAAGCAGCAGTGTAACGTATCTCTGACACCCAGGCCCTTCCTGTAATTAAACACCTCAATGAACAGATTACGCCTTTTCCCATTTGGAAATTTCATTAGCATTCCCGTAATTGGATTCCCAATGTAATTAGCGTAGCCTGGCGGAACAGCAGGTGACTCTGGGGTGAGTGCGGCCGTCCACCGCGGTCATTAAGGCCGCGTGATCACTGCTGCGTGATCTGAAGCCTCCGCACAACACACAACACAGCACAACACACAACACAACACAACACACAACACAACACAACACACAGCGCACAACACACAGCACAACACAACACAACACACAACACACAACACAACACAACACAACACACAACACACAACGCACAACACACAACGCACAACACAACACAACACACAACACAAAACACACAGCACACAGCACAACACACAACACACAACACACAACACACAACACAACACACAACACACAACACACAACACACAACACAGCACACAGCACACAACACACAACACAACACAACACACAACACAACACAACACACAATACACAACACACAACACAACACACAACACAACACACAACACAACACACAACACAACACACAGCACCACACACCACACACCACACAACACACCACAACACAACACACAACGCACAACACAACACAACACACAACACAACACAACACAACACACAACACAACACACAACACAACACACGGAGGAGGAGGAGGGACAGACAGACAGACAGACAGTATAGAGGAGGAGGAGGGACAGACAGACAGACAGACAGTATAGAGGAGGAGGAGGGACAGACAGACAGACAGACAGTATAGAGGAGGAGGAGAGACAGACAGACAGTATAGAGGAGGGACAGACAGACAGTATAGAGGAGGGACAGACAGACAGTATAGAGGAGGGACAGACAGACAGACAGTGGTATAGAGGAGGAGGAGGGACAGACAGACAGTATAGAGGAGGAGGGACAGACAGACAGTATAGAGGAGGGACAGACAGACAGTATAGAGGAGGGACAGACAGACAGTAGTATAGAGGAGGGACAGACAGACAGTATAGAGGAGGGACAGACAGACAGTGGTATAGGAGGGCGATG
>NC_140284.1:1361807-1421807 GCF_964030765.1 Micromesistius poutassou
AAAAGAGCAGGCAAAACATTTTTTTCATTCTCAGCCCTGAGGCCTGTGGCAATAAATTAAAAGATGACCTGAATATGAGCTAGACTGAGGGAGTCTGGTTTCTGAGGGTCAGAGCTGGTTCTGGATCATCTGCTTTCGCATGGGGGCCTGTGTGTGTGTGTGTGTGTGTGTGTGTGTGTGTGTGTGTGTGTGTGTGTGTGTGTGTGTGTGTGTGTGTGTGTGTGTGTGTGTGTGTGTGTGTGTGTGTGTGTGTGTGTGTGTGTGTGTGCATGCGTGTGTGTGTGTGCGGCGTGCGTGTGTGCGTGTGTGTGGGAGGGGGTGTATCAGAGAAAGGACAAGCTAATACTTGATTTAATATGTGTAATATCTCCTAAAACCTCTCCTCCCTAAAAGTCTCTTCCTCCCTCGCTCTATCCCCATCTCCCCTCTATCTCCACCACTCTCTCCCTCTCCCTCTCTCTCCACCACTCTCTCCCTCTCCCTCTCTCTCTATCTCCACCACTCTCTCCCTCTCTCTCTATCTCCACCACTCTCTCCCTCTCCCTCTCTCTCCACCACTCTCTCCCTCTCCCTCTCTCTCTATCTCCACCACTCTCTCCCTCTCCCTCTATCTCCACCACTCTCTCCCTCTCCCTCTCTCTCTATCTCCACCACTCTCTCCCTCTCTCTCTATCTCCACCACTCTCTCCCTCTCCCTCTCGCTCTTTGTTTTAGGACTCTCTCCCGCTCCCTCTCGCTCCCCCTCCCCCTCTAATGGCTCCAGATGAGTCCCACATGGGTGAGGATACGGCCGGCGAGCGCAGGGGAGGAACGACAGTCGGGTGGGGGAGTCTACTCCAAAATGGTCGCTGGTATATCTTGGAAGGAGAGGTGAAAAGAAAAGGTGTGAAGATGATCGGCGCGGTGCATTAGTGTCCATTAGTGGCCAGGCTAAGTGTTGTTTTTGCGAGAGGTGGGGTGAGGGTGAGGGTGGGGTGAGGGTGAGGGTGGGGGAGGTAAAGCCCCCCGTCACCCAAAACACTTCCTGTGATGCGTGCTGGTAGCGCTCTAATGGCGGCTAATTTGCTTGTGAGGCATAATTGGGTTCTGGCCGTGTGAGCAACAAGGGAGCACTGAGCCACAGTAAGGATGGGGAGAGGTGTGTGTGTGTGTGTGTGTGTGTGTGTGTGTGTGCGTGTGTGTGTGTGTGTGTGTGTGTGTGTGTGTGTGTGTGTGTGTGTGTGTGTGTGTGTGTGTGTGTGTGTGTGAGAGCATGTTTGTTGGTGTGTGTCTATGCACACACTGGGGTGTATTTTCCTGAACCAAACATACAACGTGAATAGGCTAGGAGAAATGTCAATGGTCTGTAAAATTACTTCAGCAAACCCTACCTTTGTGTATGAATTTATGCATGTGTACACACAGTATATGTGTGTATGTATATATATATATGTGTATATGTATATATAATGTATGTATATGTATATGTATCGCTATATCGTACTATCAACGGTTTTGTAAATGACGTTTATTTGACAACATTGAACCTTTTGTCCTGTAGCTTTGGTCCTCTGGTCCAGAGCAACGTGCCATTAGGGAGCAGGTAGGGGTGTGACAGATTGGCCACAGATGCTTATAGGTAGACATGGGGGTTTGGACCCAGAACCTCTTGGATGGGAGTTGAACACAATATACTCCTATGCACTAATATTAATCTTAACCCTATGTGCTTAATGGTAATCCAGGACTGACACTGCATGAATAATTATCTTTCTACACTACACCTACCTGCAGCTTCTCTACTAATAAACTCAAGGATTGGACCTCCAGCTGATGACGAGAGCTCTCCTCCGGTTCTCTGTCTGTTTTGATTTGTTTAAAGAAGCAGAGCAGTGCCACTGCACCCATTTTATTTCTTTGGGATTATCTTTCTGCAATTTATTTCCAGAGAACGAGAGAGAAACCAACAACTCAGCGGTTTGTTGGGGTCCTCCCCCCCCCCCCCCCTCCTCTAGCCTCCCCTTGAAAGACCCGGGAGCTAAGCTGCAATATCCCTTTTCAATGTACCTGCGTGATATCAGCCCAGAGTCCGGACTAGTAATGAATACCCCGGGAAGCCGTCCACCGTGGGCACAAAAAGGCATTCTTCTTCAGGGGGCTGCGTTCTCATGCTGCTGCTAGGATGTTTTTCCTGTTGTGAAACGGCAGACCGTGTTATTAGGACTGAATGCTGCTGCTGCAGTGTCCAGTTGATGAGTGGGTTATGTTTCACTCACATTTTCTTCTGTGCCTTCATTGCTGACTTATTTATTTTATTTCCCTTATTTCCCTTATACTTATATATATATATATATATATATATATATATATATATATATATATAAGTATATCCACTTATACTTTTATGTTTAGGAAAAATGATTGTATCACATTTGAAATGTCTTTAAACTGTGGTCCTTCTTATATAATGCACTCTTTGTGCTTAAGGGTTCTGTATCAATAATATGTCCTTCATTTGTCCTTCATCTTCAGTGTTCCAACTCTAAACCAAACAAATAAAACTCAATGAAAACCAGAGCAAATGTGAACCTTGGGACGGTAGTGAACTAGTGTGCGGCAGGAGAGTTTGTGCGACGACACGGTGACGGTGTCATTTCAACATTTCTAAGATCCCCTCTGACGCGTGGCGGCTCGGCTGTGGATCATCCTGTCCTTCTCCGTTCCATTCAGCCCGGACGAGGCCTTCTGCACCTCCCTCTCGCTCTCTCTCTCTCCTCACGGCTGCTTCACTGAATTCTCCATTTGTGAAAACCAAATGGTGTGAACGGTATTGACTGACACGCCTGTGGATTAATTTTATGCCAAAAAGTTTGACTCTTCAGGTCTGTTGAGCTCCCTGGAGATCACTGGGCCATTCTCTCTCTCTCTCTCTCTCTCTCTCTCTCTCTCTCTCTCTCTCTCTCTCTCTCTCTCTCTCACACAACCATGTTATGCTATTAGTGTTACAGCAAACTCTGTACAAGGAGTATCAAAGGAAGTATGTAGATAGCATGTATGTATTTTTCTGTTATATAATTTCATCGTAGTTGTATCTTTATGACTGTGTGTGTGTATATACGTGTGTGTGTGCGTGTAGGTATGTGTGTACCCTGTGTATCTTCTACCATCTTCTGTTGTCTGTGTGCCTGAGAGGGGGCCGAGCGTGCCCCCCCCCCCCCCCCCCCCGTCCTGCAGAGTCTCAGCTGTGGCTGTATTGTAGTAATCAGGCCTCCCTCGGCTGGCCTGACAGCTCTCTCTGCTCTCTGTCTGAACGCAGCCCTGTCCTCCGCCCTGCAGCGGCCAATACATCTCCCTCTCACATCCTTTCACTAGCAGCTCCGCAGTCAGAAAGACAAGAGCCATATCTGGACAACCCACAAAACGAAAGCAGCTCGTTGCACAACTCATCTTCCAATCCTTGTTTCTCTTTCGTCTCCTCTCTTTCTGCCTGCTATCTATCCCCGACTGTATATGTTAAGCATTGTAGTTTTGCTTTGAGGCGTTTTAATGACTTCACTGTCATTGAAGTTGATTGAGAAGTACTTAGAGGGGAAACGGCTAAAAGGACAAACCACGGGGAGAATAGACTGTTTTCTTTGGCCGTCATTGAGGTCCCCTTGGTGGGTAACTGGAGAGAAGGTGTTATCCCAGCTGTGGGCTATGTCAAACTGCAGCGGTCCATTTAGGAAGAGGCAGGTGGACGGGGCTTACATTAATTCTGTGGAGTCTAGCCTGGAGGCTCTAGCTCCATCTCTTGTGGCCACACGACTGACGGAGCAAAACCATGCTAAGCGCCGGACCCCTCGAGAAGCAGAGATTCACCGGTGGCTGAAAACCTTGCACTCTCTGGCCAGAGAGAGAACCGTTATCCGGCTAAGTTGTGCTAAATCAAAAGGTTTCAGGAAAATGTATTTTCCAAGGAACAACCTAAAGCGATGCATCAGTTGGCAGCATGATATTTGGCGATATTGCGAGTGAGAGACAAACATAAACGATGGTTGATTTGAGAGACCTTGGCGCAGAGGACTTCATAAGGTTTCCACCAGTGCCTCACAAATGGGTTGCATACACAAACAGTACTGAAATGTAAGACTTTGTACTTTGGCAGAGAGAAGCCCACCATTTGTATGTCAGCTAAGTCAAACAGTATGTCTAAGGCCGAGTTCAGACTATACATTTTTTCTCTCCCGATGGGCAACATGTCAGATGAGAAGGTTGTTGACCGTGTCACGCTACACGAGTATGACATCAAGAATGTTCATAATCGCCGGAGACCCTGAAGGATCGTTGGCCACGGCAACATCTTGTGGGAATCGGGCTGAAATTGTTCAGTCTGATCCCTGCACTTACTTAGTAAGTCAAAAGTTAGTAAGTAGTTCAATAGGTAAGTAAGTGCATAGGACTTTTATTGAACTGACTAACTGACCAACTTACTGAACTACTTAGATAACTGCTTACTTTCCTACTTACCGACTACGTGACTTAATAACTAAATGCCTAACTGCAGTGCTTGCCTACTTGCTAACTTTTCCCCCTGAATGTATCTCCTGGTTTCAGCCTCCTTTAAACCCATATAGGGTCGTATCGTTTGAAGAGGTGCCAAAGCGCTTCACAACTCTGGACAGACACGTTCTGTTATGTTATAAATCTTTCACTTATAAAAGAGATGTCAGTAGCAGAGTGTGAATTCATTTGGCACAGTGGTATGGGGTAACTGCATCATACACTCTTTAAATTCATCTCTGCGACACTTTTGCAATCGGGGGGGGGAAGTTGACTTTGTAACTATAGCCTATAAAAAAACAGACAAAGCTGTGCTGTAGAAATCCTACAATCCTCCATTGAGCCAAGTGCTGGGTGTGTTAATGTGAACATTCATCGGGAGAACATTGTGCTTTCCGCTACTAAGAAGAAGAAGAAGAACATCACGCACTGCTGAAACGTACTCCTTCACCCCACATGCTGCGAGGCGAAACAGAACAAGACATCGGGACATCGCAAAATAAAACTTGGATCTTCCTGGTGTAACAAATGCTGCCGACGGTTGAAAGGAGCGGGCCCACACGAGGGGAATGTTCCCGACTCCTTTGACGTGGCTCTGAGTGACAGGCTGTGCGGTAATAGCGCCCAGGATTCATTGCAGGGCCCCGCCGCGCACGCCGATGCCGCTCTGTGTTCGTGTCACAGATTTTGAATTTGGGCGAAACCGTGCGATTGTACAATAGACACTTAATTTTGATCACTGTGTTATGTGTCAGAGGCTGCGGAGCGTCTATCTCAACGTGGTACATTGCTCACTGTGAGATGGAATTAGTCACACCACAAACTCCTCATAAGTTATCATTTAACTGGAAAATGTTTCCAACGTGGTCCGTGGGGAGAGAAGTCTTGCGGTGAAGACAAATCGAGACACATGGAGAACCAGGCTTAGTTGTTTGCGTGTCCCCCCCCTTTGGAGGCTTTACATGTAGAATGATAGTGTGACATGTGGCTAATGAATAGGAGAATGTCTTATAATGCTTGCTAATAAGCGTGTCATTCCACCGTCACTGACGCACACTGTGGCATAAGAGAGTGGGAGAAGACGATGCCACAATCTGGTTCAGATGGGTTTATTAGATGGCTGTTATAAATTAAATTGCTCTGACATTTCAGTAAAGTTAAGTCTTTGGAACCTCACACAACCGTAACAATAATTCATCCATTCATCCAGCGATCCTTCCGCGGCGCGGCGGGATGGACGAGGTACGCTTTGTGCGCTGCTGTTGGAATTGTCGCCCCGTTGCCGTGGAGACCTGAAGACCTGGTTTCAGCGCCTGCCCTGGGCGCCGTCGGAGCAGATGATGCATGTACCCTCTAAATAACTTTCTAAAGGTACATGCACGCATGAGGCCTTTTTATTTGGGTGCCCCTTTTTTTTTTTTTTTCTACCCAAAGAAGACATGCTGCTTGAAAGTTCAAAGTTCAGGTTTTGTCTGAGGCCACAGACGACAAATATATGGAAACTAATCAGTCAAATGTGTGTGTCTGTCTCACTGTCTCTCTGTTTGATTGTTCCCATCGATGCGCGAGGACATTTTGTTACAGCAATCCAAGAGTAAATGTTTGGCGTTTTCATTCCTGCTCTGCTCCGTGCGGACAGACTTCACATATTGCGTTTCTGTCAGAATTCTTTTTCAGGTAATTCTCCCCACTTTGGGTCCTATTGTTTTCTTGATGAGACTCGCTGCATTAATTAACTTTTCATCACCTGGTGTTTAAACACATGTATTACTTCCTTTTTGTTTTTCTTTCCTTTCTACTGTACAATGGCATTGCGCAATTTGTTCTGAAAGGTGTTTCTGGAATTCCATTGATAATTCTCTCTCAATTATGCCGAGTGAGAACAGACCTTTGCTGAATCTCAAACAGATGGCTAAATATATTGCCGTCTCCCCCTGCACATAATTTCAGCTGCTACCCCTCTGCCTGTGCCACCATCCCCGGCCTACACTAAAACCACCACAAACCTTATTTAGAAGACGTTAAACGCTTTGAGAAAGGTGCCCTTAGTGGACCTTCGGAGGCTTCCATAGTGATAACCGCAAGGGTGACTTCAAGAACCATAATAATAATAATAATAATAATAATAGAAAGATTGAGAAATGAGCAGGCATGGCTGCTCTGCGCATGGTGCTCTCGGCCAGCTCTTTATTGAAGTAGAGGCAGCGCACCTCCAACTGGCTGACACTGATGCCGGCTTTATTTCATCTAACAAAACTATCATCGTCTCACCTAGCGGGGCTGTTTACCCAACCACCTCAATTTGCAATTATCTCTTGGTAAGAGGAGGATGGCTCCCTCTGTGTATGCCTCTCTCTCTCTCTCTCTCTCTCTCTCTCTCTCTCTCTCTCTCTCTCTCTCTCTCTCTCTCTCTCTCTCATTCTGTCTGTATAACTCTCTCTGTCTGTATGTCTCTCTATCTGTCTTCCTTTATGGTAAAAAAAAAAAAGAAAATGGAGGAAGCAAGAGGAATAATGTAAAAGTGTGTCAATAGATGTTGGGTGGAGAAGCAAGAAAAAAGGGTGGGTGGTGGGGACGGACGGACGGACGGATGGATGGATGGACGGACGGACGGACGGACGGACGGACGATGGACGGACGGACAGGCAGGCGGACGGACGGACGGACGGACGGACGACTTCAGCTTCAGCTTCAGAGCTTCAGAGACGGATGGCGAAGGTCAGGGTACCGGGAACACGCCCGGTCCTGCGGGGACGGCGGGTGACGGGTGGGGGGTGAGGCGGGGGTGGACGGCGGGTGACGGGTGGGGGGTGAGGCGGCGGCGGGCGGCGGGTGACGGGTGGGGGGTGAGGCGGCGGTGGGCAGCGGGTGACGGGTGGGGGGTGAGGCGGCGGTGGACGGCGGGTGACGGGTGGGGGGTGAGGCGGCGGACGCCAGGAGAGCGGCGGCCGTCAGCGGGGTTTAGATGATGGATGGGAGTGATCTCAGAGCTCCACCGCCGTGTTGACTCGTCTTTGGTGGGGGGGGGATGGATTCAGAAGGGGGGGTCCAGAGCACCAGGATCTGCTGATAGAGCGCAGTAGGAGGCAGTCCGAGGGCCAAGAGAGGCAGAGGACGGGGCCCCCTTCTTTACCCTGGACCCCTGGACCGGAAGAGACGTCCAGGTGGACGATGTCTGTGGACTGATCGATGTCGTTTATACTGTGTGATTGATTCATTGATGATTATGATTGATTCGTTTTCATGAGGAGGACGGCCTATGTGTCGTGTGTGTTTTTCAATATGATAACAGAAATCCCTTGAGGTGAATCAGAACCTTAAAAGCAGACACTTTGACCTCGCCTGCCTTCTACACACGGAGGTGTGGAGTTATTCACACCCGCTGCATTAAAAAGCCAACTGTATCAAGGAAAACCATTTTACCTGTCTGGCGGTAAGAGAGGTATGTCAGCTGTGGCATTGACAGGCGTGTGAGTGCTTTTTGACTGTAAAATACCCAACAGATAAAGATTTACACTCAACAAGCAGAGAAGCATGACAGGCGAAACACCAACAGCCTTGAGAAGCTACGTGGGGAAACTGGGAGAGCACGAATCAGGGGCCGCTCAGCGAGCTAACATAGGGGGGTTGTTATTTTTTTGCAACCTTCTATTCCACATTACCCCCTACTCAGCACCTGAGAGGCAAGACAGAACGATCTGGATTGTGAAAAAAGAAAGAAGCAGCCCTCTAGGCCCGACCCCCTGCTGAGATCAACTGACACCCCCTCCCCCCCCCCACCTCCCACCCTCCAGACACACACACACACACACAGACACACACAGACACACACACACACACACACACAGACACACACAGACACCTTGGAAACAAAAAACAAGAACATTCTCTCCTTTGACATCAGGGGACAAAGCCATCACACTTATGCCTTGTTTCTGCATCTTAATGCTTTTAACACACCATGTAAATCCTTCTTCACTCTTTTAGGATAAAAGAAGTGGTTAAAAGATTGAATTAAACATTGATCCTCTTTCAAATTAGATAAACCCGAGGAATGAAAGATGAGAACATTTCGGAAAATCAAGGGAGTTTTTGGCGACAGAAAATAGCCCTGTTATTCTAATTACGTCAGAGGCCAGCTTCGTGTTACACCAGAGGTATTTTTAAAGGACCGTTTTGCCCAGTGATAGCAGAAGGCATCGTTTTTCATGAGTTTTCATTTGGAACGTTCTATTTATAAGCACACAAAAACATCAAATCAATTTCTTATTTTCCATGGTGAATTTCATGCACATTGCTGACTCCATCTTTTCAATTGATTGCCACAAAATATTGTTAGAGGGAAGGACCTGTTTTGGAGAGCGGGAGTTGAATTGACAAACGAAACGTATTATCAGATATTGAGAAACCTTCATAACTGCCGCAGCATGGAACATTATGTTGTCCTCATCCCCCATTGGTCTCCCAACAGACACAAGGTTATCTGGTATAGGTATCTGGTATATGGTAAAAAAAGGTATTTCGTGTAAATAGACTCTCTCTCTCCCTCTCTCTCCACTTCTATGTTCTATAGTAAGCTGTATCTGTCCATTTATCAAATTTGCAGTACAACACAGATAGTCATGGCGACTATCCCCCACTATCCACGGAGCCAGAGGTGAATAATAGTTTGGTAGTATATAGGATATACTACACGTGAACACTCCAAAAATAAACAAACACTTTTTGCCGGGATTTATTCGTTTTTTATTAGATCTGAAACACTTGCAAAGTGGGACATTTTGCGATGAAAATTATATCCAGAGTTTGAGATCTCAATCATGGGATATTGCCCAATATCCCGAGATAGCGAACCAATCAAATTGCGCCATCTTAGGAGAGTTCACGTGTAGCATATACTAAATATATATATACACACTATATGATATATATATATAACACCAGAGTCACCGTCTCTAATCAAATACCTTCTAATCTACCACTCCCCTCTGAAAACAGCTTGGAACCAACATCTGGATGACCTCCTGTCCCACAGCTGCAGAGTTTCCGTCAGGCGTGACTAAGGAGCCTCACCCCACATGTTCTGTTGTGACCCTCACATGACCGCCGTGAACCAATCAGCCAGGCCCTGCTTCCACAATCACCCAATCGCTGACTTTCCTGCTAACTGGCTCACCGCGATCCAGAGCTTCCTTGCCTCCTCGGCCGTGGGAAACACACTGAAGCATGTACCCACACAGACACACAGGATTATGTGGAGCTACAGAGAGATAAGAGAGATATGTTGACTGCATACGCTCTATATTATATGTCTTAATACTGAGAGAGAGGCAGAGACAGAGAGACAGTGAGAGAGGATAAGCGGAGATAGTGGGGAAGAGAAGGGAAAGTGAGATGAGAAAATGAGAGCGAGAGAGAGAAAAAGCGAAACACAGAAGAGCATAGGAGCGATTAGTGAGCGAGATAGAGCAAGAGAGAGGAACAACTGAGCTGGAGGAAGTGAGAGACAAAAGAGAGGTTAGTTAAGGAAGAACAACATTTTCAGACTTGTCAAGTGTCCCCCAGGGTGGTAAGCCATATATCAGAGTGGCATGAATGTCGGTTGACGACATGCTCCTACATGGAAACACCTCGCTCATTAAACCCTGCTGGTTCAATTGTTTTAGCATTCAACACCTGGAAGTCACTTGGATCACAAGTGAGTAATCAAGTTCACACAAGTTGTATATCAATGGTGTTCCATTTTCTGAGATGCAGTAACCTTTTGTTTAAGGACAAATAACAAGACTTAATAATGACATACTTAAAGGTGCCATATTACACCACCAGGTGTGAGTGTGATTAGCCGTTACAAGCTGTTTTGAAAAGCTGCCTCTTGTGACATCACAAGTGGGCGTGTCCACCTAGATGTGTGCTGATAGGTCAGTCCACCAGCCTACCCAGTGGACCGTAGAAAACGTTGCTCATCTATCCGTCACTCATCTAGGTGGACACGCCCACACCAAAATGATGTCCCCTCTCTGTGGTCACTGTAGCCCTCTCATTTCTCCACCAATGAGATGTGACGCATTTAGCACCTGACTGACCTGACCGAATGAGATGCCCTGATTGGTCAGAAATGATCCGGGAGCGAGCTTACATCTGAAAGGGCTCACACAGCGGCAGGCACAGTCAACATTAAACTGATATTCTCACAGCGCGTTCACTAACAGCTGACCGCCGGCTATGGCATTTCTAACAAATTACACTCAAATTGAATATACAGCACCTTTAAATCAATCATGTTGGATAAAAATGTATTTGTGTGTGTGTGTGTGTGTGTGTGTGTGTTTGCTGGGGTCTGTGTGTGTGTGTGTGTGTGCGACGTCTCCAAGCCAATCGATAGAGCTTTAGAGCAACAGCAGTGACTGCGCTATTCTATTTGAATGCTAAATCCTAGCCGCGGTGTGGGGTTTCAGATATCATAATCACTGTAATAATATTGTGCTATTGATTCTGTTATGTATCCTTGAATGTGATAACACTATCAACTCCACCCCTCCCTCTGCCTCCCGCCTCCTCTCCCGATCAGGAGTTGTGGTGTTTTTAAAGAATCCGTGAGACAGATGGCGAGGTCCTGGCGCTCGTCGGCAGGCTTCGGTGATGCAGGTGGAGACATAACTTTTCATCAGCTCCTCAACTGTCGCTTTTATGGATTTCTGTCTGGCTTAAATTACTCAGAGGAGCCGTGGGAGAATGAAGGCCCCGAGGTTTATTTCCAGGAACGCCCACTCTGCCGTTTCTCGTCCAGGCCCCGCTCAGCCCGCCGTCACAGGGGTTAGAGTCGCAGCGAGCACAGTGTAAAACTATTACAATTATATATAGATGTATGTTCAGGCATGCCCTTGATGTTGCTTTAAAGTTCTTGTGAAAGATTATAGGATTTGTGAGCATCCCTGGAATGTTTATTGAATCAAAGTTAATGTTACCTGTAATGGTGTGTTTACACTAGCTATTTTTCCACTTTCACATTCATCAACTAAATAAATATTTCCCACACTGATTAATATAACAGATTTGTTCCCCGTTCTGAGGTTTATAGTAATATGTTTCTTAATTAAAATCGTTTCAATGCCTTCCATAGAATTGATGTTGAATTGTTTTAAATGTTCAAAGTCTATAAAGTGTTTCTCTTTATTGGCTTGATCTGAAAATCATACCGTATTTTCAGTGAAGTTAATGTATTCCCATGGGATTGATGATATTAATGCAAATTATAAATGACAACTGTAAAACATACCGTCCCTATGCTGTATCTAAAACCAGCCTGTCCCTGAGGCTTTGGGTTGAATTCCACAACCAGCCCGATTTAATGAAATTATGCTAACGTCAATAGCTTTGAGCATAGTTTCTCACGAAAGCTGATTTTAACAATAACATTTAATTGACGGGGCTTTTGTCTCTCGTATGTTTCTGGGAAATACAAACCACCCAGGGCACTCTATGGGAACGCGTCTCCCTGCGCCACTGGCACATTTACACGACCTGCATGTAGACACTTGCATGTGCAAATGAAGGATGTAATAATAGTGTGTCGTGATTAATTAAAAAGAAATCAAACTATGAAAAGCTTCTCTCAGAACACACTTAAGATTTATTGGCTTTTCCTAAGCCCTGTGTACTTCTGCTCCAGGGAGATGCTTTTGTCTGCTTTTCTTTCTGAGTTGATATCGTTTAACATGTAAAAGTAACACAAAGTAAACACAAATGGCAAAGTAACACAAATCTGTCAGGAACACATCAGCACCTCTGCAGCACCTTTCACTAGGTGTTAAGCAACAAGTGGAATCCCACTCACCTTTACACCCAACCTTAACTACTCCAATTATTCCCTTTCTTATCTTTGCTGGCCGTAAGCCCAAAGGTGTCCTTGCCAAATTTTGCAGCCAAGATCATGATTCAACCCGGTCTGGAGGCTCCTAAATAAAGCTTTTGGTGAGACAGAGGTACATGATTGATAATTAGCATGGCCGGCCCTGCAGGTACTAGCAACATAGCAACACTTGTGACTGTGAGGCACATCCGCGATCAATCTCCACCGGGCCATTCCAGGGCCGTTTGTTATGAGTGCTTTCTGACACACAACAAGGTGTCGCCCCCGGGAACGGGACGTGACTCCAGTGGGTAGAAGTCAGCAACACACTCATGTCTGGAGGATTCACATTACTGGAGGATTCACATTACTGGAGGACTTCATTTGGATGCAAAAATATAAACGATTGTGTGACTAAATTTCTTAAAGCTGATTTTTGAATTCTGGAATAGGATAAAAAATACTGATATTTGAAAGCTTTTGTATGGCAAATGTAAACATTACATATTTCTGTTTGCAGGGAAACCCGATAAGTCCTGAATGCGTTTGACAAAAGCATAACGACAACAAGATGTCCTGTACAAAAGGAGGAAGACGGTGATTCATGCCTTTCAAGATATTTGCAGTTACATGAACATATAAATCTACTCCTGTTTAGCAGCTAAACATGGGCGCTCAGCTACAGAAGATCAGCTACAGCTATTTTCCTTTAAAATGCAGAGTCAGGGAGATAGGAGCTGTACCTTGGCTTTGCTGCTTCCAAGAATTCAGCCTTGAGCGTGTTCGTTCAAAGTTTTAATGTCAAAACTTCCAAAAAAAAAAAAAAAGCTGAAAGCTTGCAAAGTCAAGGAAATTAAAACAAATCTGTTGCACTTTTGGCTTCCTGCTGTAGAACTGCGGCAGCCCCGCTCTGCCAAACTGCCACCACACACTGCCAAACCCAACAGGCTAACTAGAAGAGCACAGAGGTTGACCAGTTCCTGAGTGAACCACGATTCCAAGGTTATGTTTAAGACACATGCCATTACCTCCATGAACCAATTGCAACGCGTACGCTTTACGGAACAACATTTGATCCCTAAAGAGGAGTTGTTTTATATATATAACACAATGGCATCACATCTTTTAAACCTCCCGTGTTCCCACTGAGCACTGCAAATATCTTAAGAGAGTTTATAGAGATGCTGCCTGTTTGATAACCCTCTAAATTTGGCTTCTGCTGCTGGAATGTAAATTAGTCTGTTTGAGGCTTTTGCTTATTGTCATGCAAATCTTCTCCCGACCAGCGTTTAAGACCAAGGAAAGATCCAGAATACCTGACATCAGATTCAAAGTCCCCACCATTTGCTTATCAAATAATCCCTCCACGGTTGCCCACTTCAAACGCCATAATGATATCAAAGCGTGCATGGCTTTGATATGCAAATGTTCTGTAATAGGATCTGTAACATTCTGTTTTCCACTTACACACACACACACACACACACACACACACACACACACACACACACACACACACACACACACACATATCCGGTTTGGTGAAAGATGCTTTAGCTCAACCCCCCTTATCACAATCAAACAAGCCGTTGAATCGTGTTTCAAGGTGGCCCCTCCAGCCTGCCGTACCTGCCCTCTCCTGTGGAGGAATCACAAAGGCTTCCAAGTGAGGCCACTTGGCCGCGGCGGCGCTGCGAGGCTCATCAGGCTAGCCCGCAGACGGGGAACAATGCAGTGCTGAGGAAGGTAAAGGGATAATAGGTTCAGAGCTGCAATTGGTGGCTCGGAACAATAAATATAGAGACTGCGCCCCCCTGGGGGCCAGTTGTCCCTAGACAGCACAGGGGCCAGCGTTAATAGGATGATCCCCCTCCACCCCCCCCCCCCCCCCCCCCAACCCTTTTCCCTGGAGGACGTGGATGTCCTCGGAGCGTACGGCTGAATGCGCGCGTGGAAAGAGCGTAGATGTCATAACAATGTCTGAAGCGTCTTTGGGATGTGATCTGATGTGACCCTACCTTAACAAAGAACGGCCCTTTCATTTCCATTATGCGCTCGTCCTTCTCATGGTCGCTGTCGCGATTATGTAAGTATTATTTTTAAAGACATACAAACCCCGTAGGTCACGGGACAAAGCCGCGAAATAGAACCTGCACAAAAGGCACAAAAGCGCACACACGTACTCACAAACACGCACATGCACTCGCAACAAACACACACGCACACCTACACCGTCATTCAGGTGAGCACCCCTTGTAAACATTACTACAAAGCACTTTTGTGTGTACCCAAAGTACACTTTTTGTACAAAGACGTGTGTCACTGTGTTCATCTGGGACAAATAAAGAAGAATGAGAGGCCTGCTGGAATGGGGCTGGAGTGAGTGTATCAGGGGGGCTTTGTGAGATAAACGACGCTCTGGGAGAAGCCTAATGCTGTGGACTGGTAATGACGCCGGGGGGGTTGAGCTAAAACGAGCCGGCGGTGTATCCCCCTCAGCCCCCCAGCGGAGCAGCGCTCACAGTCGTCTGCAGGAAGCAGGGGAACATCTGGCCAGCTGGGAGCGCCCGGGGTGGGTCCCGTCTTGCCGCCGGGCCCGTCCCTCGCGCCTCCAGCGAGGGGCTGCGTTTCAGAGCACCCAGCCGCCGCTTATAAGACGACCAGAACTCCAGAACTACAGTTGTTTTCCACGCTGTGGGTCGCGACCCGAAAATGTATCGTAGCAGGATGGCCACAATTAAATATGAAAATTCCCATGTGACTGACGTCTGTTTCACTTTACGGTTAGTGTGCTTTTGAAAAAGGGGACTAGTGTATTGATGAACAATAAGGACACTTTTTGTACATGAGACTGTGTTGCTTATTTCACCGCATAACATTTAGGGAGCCCTTTTCTAGTCATTTTGTTTGTGTGTGAGCCTTCACTTCATAGATCAGTTCTATTCGCTCGCCGACTCGCCTATCGGCTTAACCATCGGCAACGCAGTCCCAAGGCCACCGGCCGCTTCCAGCGCTGCCTCTGAGTTTAACTCTAACCACAGCGTACAGAGGAACACTTCTGTCTCCACCGGCGGGTTGGTACCGCTGTATCAAAAATATTCACTTTATTAAAGCAAAGTACAAACACGAAGCGAGTCAACGTGACCTGTTATCTGGCAGCAGACTCCCGTGATGGGTGGGAAGGAAAACTTCCCACAGAGCGATGACGATGATCAGCGTGACTCATATCGCGCAAAACCGTGACTCTGAGACGAGAGGACAAGAGTGATGTGACTCCATGCCAGAGAGAGAGAGAGAGAGAGAGAGAGAGAGAGAGAGAGAGAGAGAGAGAGAGAGAGACAAACATTCTGCCAAGGAGATGTGTGAACATGCAAACAGGATGGCGCCACTGACGCTGCTTCCACCTCTATTATTCACCCAGCCTCTGGCTTTGTTGATGGCTTGAGTCACTCGTCGCTGATACTTTGCATTAGCTCTTAGGAACCATGTGCTAGGTACACATGGTCATGTGTGTAGGAGAGAAGCACACAGCATTTGATTTACATTAGTCACAAAATAATTGATATAGATAAATGCCTGTGGGGTTTGGTCAAGTGAGTTTGCAGACATATAAGGTGGGAGGATCCCTTCTCAGTCCTCAGGACAGTTCAGAGAGCCGTTCATGAAAGCGCATTAGTAGAATACTTCCTGTGTAACCTTACCTTTACCGACTGTGTTTTTCAGCTGTTTAAACTGTGGTCATAATTATGATCACTATTGCTTATTATGATGGAGTAGCCTGGTACTGAAATAGTCACCTGCTATTAAAGCCAACACTGAGCACTGGCCGTTCTGCTAGTAAGTTGGAATACGTTTGGATCTCGTCTTGTCTACCAGTTACATCCCCATCTGTTCCAAAATCTACAAATAAATAAAAGAGTCCTGACTCCGGTGCCTCTCTCCTCATCCCCTCCCGTGACCCCCTACCCTTCACTTCTGACGGATTGAGAAGTAAATCACGTAGCTTCATTGAGTACGAACCAGCATGAAAATACAAAACGAGAATATGAATGATTATATTGTGCACCCATGAGCTGAAATTCAATGTCGTGCCACAGTTGGCAATGTCTGTGAATTGATTTGTATCTTTGGGCATGCGAAGCATTGTAAACAAAGTTATTAACCCACTATAAAAAAAATATGACGTTTAAAAGTAACTATTATTAAATAAAAGATTGAAGTCAGCCCCTCAGGGGAACCTAGGAAGAGAGAGTGCAGACATGAAGTAGTGCGTATATCTGCCGCAGTGACCAGCCTACCGCGGACCTGGTCCAAGTGAAAGCAGTTTGTTGTGCATTCCACCGTCTGGGAGCTCAGGGATGATGGAGACGCTTGCATGGCCCACGAGTCCCTGGAAAGAAATGAGTTATTGAGCGGCGATCATGAGCCCTCTCCATCTGTGTGCGTCAGCACAGGCTGCATACCTGAGCTAAGTAGTAATTGCTGGTTACCTAGTAGCCTACCCTGAGGGCTGCCTTTATTATAATTGATTTAATGTTATCCATATCTATATATATATTTGATATTGAGTTGGTATCTGCAAGCCCCAAGGAGTGGTACTCAAGGGAAAAGACAGATTTTAATTACTTTTTTCATTTAACCTTTATATACAGAGGGATGTCATGCAGAGCACCACAGAGTTCTCGGCAGCACCCTGCTGTGCTGTTTAGAGACGCTAGCCGTGATAAAACATCTGAACCTTAGTCTGAAGGAGGAGAGGAATCAATGAGTTTGTAGAAAAATACGTGTTGTTTCTCCAATTTTGATTGTAGATTTTGATTGCTCTCAACCTTTTGAGAACAATCAAAATAATACATTTTTTTGTGGGTTTTCTGTCTTCTGAGTCCTCAGCGAAAACCACTTAACGTCCTGTACATTGATTTACATAGATGACTCTCTCTATAGGTTCAACACTGATTTACATAGATGACTCTCTCTATAGGTTAAACACACGCTGTTGCATGTGTAACCTCTTATCGGCTGCCTGCTTATTGACGTTGATCCAACACACCGGTCGACTCATTGAAACGTAATGGAAGAGGCGTTTACAGCGGAGCCTGCCATAGAGATGTAAACAAAGACGCCTCATTGACTACTGCCACCCGTTGCTGCGATAACGTCGTCGCCATATTTGAGAGACCAAGACTAGCCTGTAAACAAATTAAAGGGGGAACCCATGTTTACACAGTTCTGGATAAAATGCACAATTAGGTTTAGATTTCTCAACTGATTTCAATGAGTGGTTTATCATTACATCATATCAAATCGTAATTTATACATTTTAAATTTATTATTGTTATTTTTTATAGTTTCTTACTCCACATAAATCATAAACCCTGACATAAAAAAGTCTCTCTTAAATCAGTTGAGAAATGTAAACGTCATAGCGCCTTTTATGCTGAAATACCACGGCTCCTCGTGAACTCCAATGTGGTGCCAATGGAGCCAGCAGCCCCGCCCCAGAATAACAACAAACAGGACAGCGCTTGTTATGCTGGGCCCAGGAGGTCGGTTCACCTTCAACGCCGCTGACCACCATCGCAACTTTTTAGAAATGCATGTGATGTACTACTTGATTGCCTTATTTTGCATGTACAAAAATTTGAGTAGGAATAAACGTTTGTAAATAAAATGTATAATATGTAAATAAAAATGTAAAAAAAACCAAGATATTTTTGCTGATCAGGGCTGTGTTGGAGTGTCAATGGAACGCTTGATTGACATCTGGTTAGCCACGCCTCCATCAATGAATCTTACTACGAACCCAAAGTCAATTGTACAAAGACTGTACAGAATAAGGTAACGGATATGGTGCCACGCTTCCACATAAACCATCAGGGCTTTTGGAGCTGCCACAGACATGGCAATCCTTGTCTTCTCGGTATAAAGACAACACTATTCAATAAGCCAAATGTTGATTAAAAAAAAAGTGTTGTTTTTTGGTTTGGCAATGGACTTGTGATGGCCCATCTTGATCTGAAGTGTAGGGCGGTGGTGTGAATTCAAAAGAATGAGTCAGATATCACACTCCCACAGGGACAATCGAATGCTCTCAACTTCAACAACTATTGAGAGTAAAGTTAAAAAAAATAAAGTGTCTTACTGGTGATTGGTGAATAACCTTAACATTTGTGGTGCCATCCATGTTTATTAATGTGTGTTGTGTGTGTGTGTGTGTGTATGTGAAGGATATCATTTCAGCAACACAAATTAGGCTTGTCTAATTGTTTCCAAAAACTAATGAAAGGGAAGTTTCAATTAGCAGGAGTAAACGATTGATGTACCTCCGGGATCCCAGAGGTTATGCAGAGAACCACCGCGTTCACATCAAAGCATGACGAGTTCCAGACGCCCGGGGCCTTTGACGCGGCCAGCTTCTGGTGCGGCGGCCAGCTTCTTGTATGACTCATCGTGGGATGGAGTACCACTGGTGATCATGCTGGGGAATAAGAAGTGACAGCTTGACGTGGACTTGGTACTTAGCTTTCCCTGAGTCATCTGATATGTTTTTGAGTGATTAACTCTTGGCAACTTTGCTGAGAAATACGCAAAATGGATGCACCATCTGTTGTTGATTAAATTCCAAAATTTGGTTTGATTGGAAATGAACAATATATCGATCTATAAACATGTGCTGTTTGTGAAACACATGGTCTGGATAGAACGTTGCACATGTTTTTATGGCCTGTGAAATTTGATCATTAGAAACAAGTCTTGGATAATTTCATATGTGTTATGTCAGCAGTATGACTGTTTATCACTAACAGTCCATACAATGCAGTAGTTTAATGCTATGTATATATATTTTTGGAATACTTGAGCAAACATACATTTTTAAACTTTACAGATGAATAATATTGTGTTCAGGCTATTAGGGGAAGTTGCGGGAAGCTCTGCCAGTGTGAGCTTGGTGTTAATCACTACAATCACACATGCTCAGTAAACAGGCCAACATTACAATGTGTTTGTCATTCGGAGAAGGTCACGTTTATTTCTGGAAACGGGGTGAAGGAAAGTAAACTTTCTTCTCTTCTTTCTTGTATCAGGACCACTGAGACTCAGTTTGGCTTTGCTTGATGTACAGGATTTCTATTATATATATACAGTATATATATATGAAGGTATAGTTAAGGGTATGGACATAAGCATGTACCCTTCATATACTGCTGTACACACGCCCACCGTAGTGGGTATGTATGGATGTGTACGTGTGAACAGCAGTCGTTCCAGAAAGGGCACGTGGTGTCAGGGGTTACGAGGTCACGGAGTCAAAGCCACCTGGGACCTTCCTGTTTGGAGTGGGCATGTTCTACCCGGCTTCCCCTCACACCACAACACACACATGTTAGGTCAACCGCGTGCCCTTGACCAGGGCACACGCAGCGCACCTGGAGCTGGTCCCCGGGGCGCTCGGCCGCGGAGGACCGCTGCTGCGAGACGTGGGTCGAAAGCAGAGGACATGTTTACCCCCAGGTGGACAACAGCACACCTATTATATTCTATTTCTTCTATTGGCTTGCTTGGTATCACCGGCCTGCTGTTCTGACTAATGACACCCAAACTTTTGGCCTCTGCCTCCCGGAACTCACGGCCGGCTCCCCGTCTCCGCTGCTCTCCGTTCATTAACGCCAAACTTTCGACTTCAAAGCTCTCCGTGGCCGCCCCCCCCCCGTCTCTCGGGGGGGTATTGTTCCCCAGCCGCCCTCTGAAGTGATGTGGAGCTCAACCCAAGCGCGTTTCCCTCACATACGTCGTTTTTAAATGAGAGTAGGGAACTTATGAGCCAATGTTGCCGTCGTACTGGAACTTATAATTGTGTAAAATGCTAAATAATACCCAGGCTTAACTCTATTCGAGATTGTTGATGTTTATGCTATAGTTAAATATCGAATTGTAAGTAACTCAGAATGTGGAGAGTTTCCACACATCGTGGTAGTTACAGATATTCATGAGTTTCCCTCAGAAAATGAGACACAAAGTTGTGCCTTAACCTTGGTTTTCTCTTAATGGCTAACGAAAAGCGTTTGAAGAGTGAAGGCTAAAGAGTGGCAGGCCGACCGCTGCCACTTTTAGAGCACATCTTTTGATCACAGCTCTCTCCTCATTCATTAATTTAGACACATGATTGACTAGTTATTAGCTTCCTACATTTGCAATCTCATCTCATGATTGAATAAATAATAAGTCATCACATGCCTAATTAAACACTTAACGCCCACCCCCCCCCCTCCATCTACCTATTAGATACAGTTAGCTATTAATAAGCTAGGTAGCGCTGCTATGCTCCCACAGTACTTGCGTGTCTTCATTCCCAAATAGAGTTGAGGAGTTCATCGACAGGTTTAGGAGTTCATAGCAGAGTCGATTTTAATGTAGGATACGTGAAGTGTGAATATGTGAGGGTGTAATGAGGTCTAAGTGTGGTGATGATAGAGCGGGTATCTGCTCTGGCGCGCGGGGAGCGTGACAGCCACCGCCGAATGTAACAAACAACCTCATTTATTCACTGGCAGCCGCCGAGGGAGGATTTTTAAGTGGAGATTTTGAGGCGGATAATCCAAAATGCTCACAGTAACGGGCACGCTCTCTCCACAGCGCCGGAAATGACAATGACAATTTACAAGTCCAGACCGGATTGATCTCTGGAGGGCGCACCAAAGCACGTTATCTGCACCTTCAAGCCGGCTAATGGTCTGTTGTTTGATCAGAGGTCAGGTAAACACAGGGACGCCTGGCTCTTTGTCGACAGCCTTAAGCCAGTCGAGAGAAATGCGATCCGGGGACTTTTGGAATAGCAATATATGGGGAGAGATAGTGTTGTCGTGGCAAGAGTGTCCACTCCACACACAGCCAAAGGCTTCTGGGTTTGATCCCCTTCCCGTGTGCTGTGCAACCTAACTTTGAATCTGAACTCTCACACACACACACACACACACACACACACACACACGCATGCGTGTGTTGCTTTGGAAAAAAGTGTCTGCAAAATGAGTCAATTTGTAAATGTAGTGTGGCCAAAAACGATTTTCTATATTCCACTGCATGAGCAACTTTTTTATGTCGCTGAAAAAACTCAAACAATGAAACTTGCCTCTAAATATAAACATCCATTCTGTGTTAGCTTTCGGGATGTTTGGCATTAGCTTGTGTGAAGGGGGAGGGTGACGACACTGGTTCCGTGGCCTGTTGATTACAAGTTTTTTTTCCGCAGCCTGCCAGCCGTCCGCTACCAACCCTGTCCATTCACGTTGAGAGATTTGAAATTGGCATATAAACCGTATGAACCAGAAAGGCTCTTTTCCCCGATCACATCACGGGTATTGATTGTTATGCTGCTCAGTTGGTCATTATAAAAAATACTGTGACCATCATCTGGAAGCCTCTTCCTCTGCCTATTTTTCATAATTACGATCTGAGGCTTTTATCATCCCCCACTTACTGAGGCTTTTATCATTCCCCAGTGTGATGAACCTGTTCACATAAAGGCCACTGCAATCTTCATAGATTTAAGAGAAGATTCCCCTTCGTCACAGAATCCATATTGATAAGACTAAAAAGGAAGACCTTTCAAAAGGGACAGAGAGCGGGATGGAGGGGCGGTGTCTGTGTGTGTGTGTGAAGCTGGAGGACCGAGGAAGGGTTGGGAAGATAAGCCCGGGGCTATGTAATGTTTTGGTTGGCGTGCTCCAGAGATCCTGCATCGTTATCTCTAGGAAGAGAAGACGGGTCAAGCCCTCAACCTTTTTGCCTCTGACCACAGAGAAAGAGAGTAATGCTTTAATTAGCCCTATGACGAGGATAAATGACATAAGGTGAATGACGTACTTCGCCCTATGGTGCCCTTGGCTAAGGTGACTCCTCATTTTACACAGCTCCCAACCCCCCAAAGTGGACTGTGGTTAACAGAGATGGCTTAAGGTCAATCTGAGCAACACCCAACCCCGGCTCACCTGGTATTTGATCAGTGCAGGCGCCACTGCTGCTGGGATGATGGCCCTGATTCAGCTTAGGATGCTCTTGTTCCAAAACCACTTTCTGATATACACTGGGTTCCAATGGCTAATCAATAAACCCCTGTGCTGTGCTACATGTTTTCACAACAGGGATTTACCGTTCACATTTACATGAACTGGTTTGTTTTTACATTTACATTTACGTTTAGGGCATTTAGCAGTCGCTTTTATCCAAAGCGACTTACAATACGTAGAACCAAGTGCAAGTACTAACAATCGCCAGGCTGACCCCATTCCCCGTATACAGCAGTGATAGCTAGCTACTGCAGATGCTACACAATTAAGTACATGCTACACAATTAAGTACAATGAATGAACGCAACCTGCATTAAGTGCGTTCATCAAGTGCCAGGACGTACGACAGACAATAGTGCAACAGACAAATAAGGGACTGAATGGCTATGTAGAGTCTAGGTGAACTCTGAACAGGTGGGTTTTGAGTCGTTTGCGGAAGCTGGTGAACGACTCTGCGGTCCTGACATCAGCAGGGAGCTCGTTCCACCACTGTGGTCCCGAGAGAGAGAATAGTTGTGATTTAGCTGATTGACCTTGTTTCTAATTCAGTAGACCTGAACTCATGAAAAAAAGTACTTTTTTAGTTTGATTTGATTAATTCATACATGTGTATGTATATATAATATATGTATTCATACATTTGGTTGCTTGCGGAATAAATCATACCAAAATTCTAATTATGTTTTATTTTTTAAGATTGATCGTCCATTAGTAGTTTATCCCGACAAAGTTAAGTTGAACAAATCCCACCTTGCTATGTATTTTAAAACCCCAATCCTTTCTAATTATTGCGTATTTAGATGTTTTTAGAACCTTCAGAAAATAATTATTCTTCCCCTCTTGTCCCCACCTCTGTGACTCTCTTTAGCTCCGCCCCCCCCTCTAATCACACCCAGATCCAGGCAAAAGTTCAATCTTGTTCCCGAGTTCCCAGAGCAGCCCTGCTGACAGCTCATTAGGACCTACCAAAATGGAGTTCAATGATCTATTCATCTATTCTCTGCCTATACAGCGCGTTATATCTCTCTTTTCATTAAACGGAATAAAGGCGCTATGGATTCATTACAGACAATCTGATTTAACCTACCCTCGGGCGCATTTAATTCACTTTCATTATTAATGCCATCATTATCATTAATACACGGGAGAAGAAGCCTGCTGTGGAGATATACTCCTCCCAACGATGATCCAGATGTTTACTGTTTGTTGGCGAGTGTGTTTTTTATGTAGACTGATGATAACTCTCTCAGTCAAACGCAAATTATACATTTTAAAATTTAAATTTATTTATTTTTTATTTAAATTTAAATTTTCAAATTAAATACCATTTTACACATTTGACTTATTGAATTAAAGAGTTTAAAGCAAAGCCACCAATGGAGGCCACAGATTAAGCCAATGCTTTATCAGTGCTTCAACCTTTTAAACAAACCTGAAACCGAAAATCCTATTTTAATGTATTTCTCTATGTGAACTCATATAATCTTACACCAAATCCAACAAAAACACACACACACACACACACACACACACACACACACACACACACACACACACACACACACACACACACACACACACACACACCTAACCCTACACACATACAATCTCCCCCTACCTTTAAGTGCAGCTAGAAATCTAAAAATACATTTCCCATGAATATTAATCATAATCCAGGTGAGCCCGTTGCCTTGACGCCGGGTGATGCGGTGCGCGCCCGTCTTCCCGGGCGCGGCCGTGCATCAGCTCTGGTGCACACGTCACAGCGCAGCGCCTCAGACGGACGGAGGCGGAGAGAGAGACGGCCCTCTGGACCGGACGGCAACACACTGAGACCCGACGGCTCCAGCAGCTCTCCACAACACCTGCTTCATTTAGCTGTTGCTTAGGAACACGTCATTAAGGAGCAGGTGGGGGGGGGCTTCCTGCTTAAGGGTGAGCAACCTTAATGGATAACCCGGAAACAGATGGGATGGGGTGGGGCGGGGGGTAGTGTTGATGTGTGTCGACGGACCAACAGACAGACTTGGGCTTGGGGTTTGGGGTTGACAAGTGCATGACCTTGGCCAGGGCGTCAATGGAGCGTGGAAGCTCTGTGTCCACTCCTCCTCTAGCGTCGCGCCATGACACACACATGGCCCGGTCGCTCTGTGTTCACTCCTCCTCTAGCGTCGCGCCATGACACACACATGGCCCGGTCGCTCTGTGTTCACTCCTCCTCTAGCGTCGAGCCATGACACACACGGCCCGGCCGCACTGAGGCGCTCAATTGTGCTGCGTCACATCTCTTGTCTCCAGGGCATCCAGAGAGAGAGAGAGAGAGAGAGAGAGAGAGAGAGAGAGAGAGAGAGAGAGAGAGAGAGAGAGAGAGAGAGAGAGAGAGAGAGAGAGAGAGAGAGAGAGAGAGAGAGAGAGAGAGAGAGAGAGAGAGAGAGAGGAGGGAAAAGGGAGGGGGGAAAGGTGGGGGAGAGAGAGAGAGGAAGTGTGAGAGGAAGAGCAGAGGCCAGAGAGGAAGACAGGGTTGGAGATAGAAGAAGCTGAAGAGAGAGAAATAGAGAACAGGTGAAAAAACTGTGAAGATAGAGGAGACAAGGAGGATAAATAACAAGTGCCAGGGAAGGAGAGGAGGAGACAGCAACGGGCAAGTGACAGAGAGCAAGGCATTTAATACAAGTTAGACCCAGTGGCCTAATGGATAAGGCATCAGCCTCCGAAGCTGGGGATTGTGGGTTCAAGTCCCACCTGGGTTGTGGATTCTATATCCGATGTGATTTAACTGCACTCTATAATCCTTCCTTGGATTAGATCACATTGAAATTGACTGTTGAAGATACTGAATGTGTTCAATATTGAGCCTTCCCTGATCTTGTAACATGATACTAAATAATAGGAAATGACCACCATACAGATTAGACGGCTTATCAATTAAGGTTGTCTAGAGTTGGTAAGTGTTGGTTCAATTCCCTTCCTGCTTGTATCTGTAAAATTAAACTCAATATTTGATAAGCTATAAATCCTTCAGATAAATAGTAGAAATAGTCTCCAAATAATACAACAGTCTCCAAACTATTTTCCACAAAAGAAAGTAATTATTAGAAGCCACTTGCTTAATGGATAAGAATCAGCCTCCAGAGCTGGGGATTGTGGGGTGGAGGCCCATCTGGGTTATACCAAAGACCTCTGGAGCTATTGGCTATTGTGTGTGTGCTCTGATAATAAGGCGCTGACCACAACAAGGCCTCAAGCCTTTGTCCATGATATCTGCGGGTGCTAGCGGTCCGTTTGGTTTTTTAGAAGTCCTGTTTAGGCTCTAGGCTGGCTGAACCTGGCCACATTTTTAACTCTTCCACCAAAAAAGAAACCAAGTTCCTTGATATTTGTGTTGATGGTGTTTATGTACAAACAAACCTTGGGATGATGCATATATGCCCAATATCCAAACAATGTTTTCCAAAAGAAGTGAACTTTAACAGCATGCATATGTTTTACATGTTGACATTGTCAATGATGTGACAAAGAAATTCATGTGTACTAGTAGCATTCTTCCCTAAGCTATGTGAAAGGCTGGCGCTACAACCTGTATGCACACCTTGTTCATTCCAAGTTTGTTTTGTGGACAGAAAAAAACACAAACAACTGTTTGAACATGAATTCTGCCCTTCATTATGATATTGTGATATTAAGATAAGTATATCCCAACTCAAGGCCCTCTCTTCTTCCCTTTCCCAGTGCCATCCTGCTGGAGGGAAACAGAAAGCGCCGGTGTTGTTTTGTACAATATAAAGGTTTTATCATTTTAGTGGGGCCAACTGACGACGGATCCAACCACTAATCGTCTTCATTCATCAGTGTATCTGCTATTATTTAAAAGGATCAACAATTGGGAGAGACAGGCCATTTTCAGACTCTATTTGGATTCAGGCATTCTTTTTGAACAAGACAAAGTTGAAGGTGTCTTGTTCACAACAATAACTCTTCACCCAGACATCAAAGGAAGACCCGCTTGGGACTCAAACCCACAATCCCTAATCCCCACCTCGTCCGTCAGGCCACTGGGTCTCCATTGTTCCTTCTGATTTCATTTAAACATGAAAGGAGAACCTCTATGATACATGGTCATGGAAGGAGTCTTGACTTAAGTAGAAGGGAGGAGGGGTGAAGACTCCTCTGTCATCCATTCAAACAAAGGACTTATTTCTTTGGTACGCGATGAACCAAATCAACTCTTTGTTTCACGAGCAGCCTGGTGTGTCTGCTGTCTTAAATCGCAGTGTTTCCCCTTCAGGAAAAGCGGAGACCAAGACAGTGAGGGAGTTTATCTACTGTCTCTGGAATTCCCCAAACCGTTCATCTCCTAAAAAACACCAGTGGCCTAATGGGTAAGGTATCTGATGGAGCTGCTGGCAGCAGGTTCGTGGCCCTTCTGGGTTGTATACTTGTCAGTTCTTTCGTCGCGACGCTTTACCTAAACCCAGGCGGCCGCTCTGATGTCGTGCCAAATCATTCATAATGCAGAGAGTTGAATACATCTTTGGCCTGATATATACAAGAAAGCTAGTGGCCATATGGATGAGGTATCCATAGGAACAAGCTAGGGATTGTGGGCCAGACCACCACCTCTGTTGGCTACTTGATGCTTACTGATTGTGGTCGCGCCTCCTTTAGAAGTGCTTAAATGTACCTGAATGACGAGTATTACATGTAAAAACTGATTACATGTAATACCCTTATATCCCTTATTCTGAAAGGTCAACTGTACCCACATCCCATCGCCTCAATCTCCTCTATTTAATAGATATATCCAACAGTATTTCTTATGTCACCTTAAAGGGCCCTTGGGTGTGAACATAAGACCCAGTGGCCTAATGGATAAGGCATCAGCCTCCGAAGCTGGGGATTGTGGGTTCGAGTCCCATCTGGGTCGTTTCTTTGATTTCAGGGTGGTTTGGCACTGCTGTAGATTATACGGTTGATCAGGTACATAAACATCTGCATAGTCCATGGATCTACTAAGATATTGACTGAAAGGCTCTCTCTTTCTGCTCTTGTTACTAGATACTAAATAAAAGTAAATGAATTGATAGCAGTAATACAACATTCTTATTAATCAACAGATCATTTTCTATAGTTACCAATTATTGGTTCCTCTGCTGTACCCAGCCCTTTAAATTAAATTTTTAATAAAGTATAAATCCTTCAACTTAAATTGGAGAAAGACCAATAAATTGTCCACTTCTTAGTATGCATTTTCAGAACCTATTGGCATAATGGATAAGTCATCAGATGCTGGAGCTGAGGGCTGTGGGTTTGAGTACCATCTGGGTTATACTGAAGATATTTGGAGCTATTCAAATGGCATATCTTGGTTCTTGCTGAAGCAGAAGTGTGTTCCAGAGGACATTGGTGTACAGTGCTATACAACTACATCATGCTCCAACCAAGCCGTAAGCCCTGTGTCCATGATATGCATGGGAGCCCTCTCCAAAGCTAGTTTGGGTGTTTCAGAAGGCCTGTGCAGGCCCTAGGCTGGGCTGAACTGGTGCTGTTGGCAGCTGAGTGCCAGGTAGAGGGAACCTGTCCCAAGTTATTTAGGTCAAAAAAAGTCTGAAATGAAAACTATTCATTTTTTCTTCCTTGCTTTCGTGTTTATTATAGCAAAGTTTAACAAATCACCACTGCGCTGCTCCCTGCTTGATCTTGGAGACTCCGAGCGCCCAGGGCAGCACGTAGCCCCATAAGGACTGTACGCTGACTCTGGGCTCTTCCTGAGCTTGTAATGCACACTGGGCTGTACTCATCTCTTAACCAACCTGGGATGAAAAATGTCCTCTTTAGAGTTCTTTAGTTAAAATAATAAAGCTTGATTTAACATATGTTATGCTTATTGTGGAGCGTGGGTTCATAATAGGACATCCTGTTTTTGCTTGATTTAAAAAAAAGAATGGTCTGATTAACATCCTTATGAAATCGTCCAATGTGGCATGGTTGTTCTCCAGCATACATTTTAAAGGCTCTTCAGCGTTGATTGCATATGAATACAGACAAGCATACAGAGTGGTTCATTAGGCCTAATCATTATACGCGTGATGTAATCTATACTAAAGTAACACAGATGGTTTTATTGGGAAAAGTATTCTTGACCTTCACCTGAAGTAAATTCTAGTGGCCAAATGGATCCTGCACTATCATCATGAGCTGGGTGTTGTGGGTTCAAGTCCCACCTGTGTTGTACATAGAGCTCTCATGCAGAGTTATTGTTTACATAAAAACCACTGTTATGAGGTGTCTTTTATTTTGTGTGTGAGTTATTTTGGCAGTGTGGAAGCAAATGTGTTCTGGGCCACATTAAAGCCCTCCTACTCCACTGAGGTCCTCTGTGTAAGCAGTAAAAGAACGTACTCATTCACCCGCCACAGTGATTAAATCAAAATCATCAAATCGTTGGCTTTAGCCACGTCTTCGACATTCCGAATACCCATTGAGATACGTTTCACAACCCGGTTTAGGTGACCAATACCACATCGATATTGTTTTGATTTCTTCCTCTTTTCATCTCCGGCAGACTAGTAAACGGAGAGGCACTGCTGCCTCTGGTTGGTCAAAAACAACAACGCTTTTGGTCGTTGCAAATGGAAAGTGGACGTGGACGTGTTTATTTGCATATAGAGCCTGGAAGTGAGATTTGATCACTTCGAAAGTGGTCACTCGAAACACAAGTGGAGACGAATTCTAATGCAAGGTGTGAAGTGACCTCCTCACAGCTGTCCACATGTCTGTCCAGGAATACCCAAAATGCCAGTTAATGACAGGTGTGAACAGGGCCTTAGTGTACACAAAACAGTGATTAAACAATGTGATTAATTATGCCTAAATGTCAACAGGTATTTGTTCATTAATGATGTTGCATATGCTGTTGTTTTGTAAAAACAGCCAGCTCACCAGAGTATCCCAGAAGGAAGTAAACTAATATAACACTCATTTCCAAGCTTCTCCTGCCTTCCGCCTACACCTATTCCTCGAGGATCTGGACTCGTTCAGATATCATTATTATTCTTATAAAGCACTTACACAAAGGCCAACTTGCCTTATGGAAATTTTCTGGATTTTGGAGTTGTTGATTCAACTCCCACCTGGATTCTACCCAGTGCTCCCACTGTTTTTACTTACTCTGAAGTTTCCTTGGGAACAGTATCAAATACAATCTAATTATGTTAACTGGTGGAAAAACACACCAATAAAACATTTCCACTGGGTTAAAGTGACCGGACAGATATTTAAGATGAGGATTATGGCTTCCTACCCAGGTCACGGCAAGAAAGAAATGAACATTGGTGTGGTGATGTGGTGATGTTTTCTGTTCAAGTTTCACAGGTGTAGTATAACCTAGAGTTCTCCAGTAATCTTATACTTCAACTAATTCCAAAAGAGGGTTTTGAATAGTCTGCTGCACACTGAACCACAGTGGCCTAATAGACAAGACATCCGCCTCCAGAATTAGGGATTGTGGGTTTGAGCCTGATTGGGTTATGAACAGAGATATTGATAATAGGTTATATATGTATCTTCTGCTATTCGAGTAGCCTTGATGATGCTCATGACACAACAAAGCCCTGGTCTCTATTTTAGATAGACTTAGAGGGGTTCCTTCACTTGCTATTTTCAAATATGAGAGACTAATGCTTCATACGAGTGTCAAAAGAAGAATGTGTTGTGCGTCTTTGGTCCAGTATATGCGTTCTCCATTGATAGGACTAATAGGACGTAAATTACACTTTTTTTTTTTGTACGATTTCTTTGGGTGGAAAACGGGTTGATGTTGCAGTCCACGAACATGTAAATGAAGCAGTACTGTGCACTATTTTAAAATGGCAGTTCCCCTTTGAGTGCCGATCTGCAACAAAATAAGTTCTGAGCGAGAGAGCAAGGCCTTAACGGGATCACAAACTGTGGGAGTGTTCACTGACACAGCCCAAAGGAGAGTCTTTATTTGAGACTGAGCACAATGTCATTTCCTCTTTCTTTTTCCGTCTATTCAGCTCTCCGTTTCTCCCTCACTCTCGTTATCTCAATGCTTTTGCCACTTTTCTTTTCCCCCGCTCTGGCTTTTTCCCTCCTTTCTCTCTTCTCTGTGTCGCTCCTTTTCAGTGTCTCCAGTCTTCAAATTACCAATTCCCTGCTATCTCCTCTCGTCTTCCATCCTCACTCTCTCTCTCTCTCGGTATCGCTCTCCGTCTTAATACCTTCTATTTCAGTCCCTTCATCAACCAACCATTTTATTCTGCCTCCACCGCCACCTCCCCACGTCCCCAGCACCACCTCTCCATCCCCTCCGTCTACCTTTTGGACATGAACGCTTCTGGTCCATGTTAATGATGCGACTCTCTTTGTAACCGGGATAGCAGGACTACAGACACGCTAACCGTAGCCAAAGACGGCTGAACCGCTATGCTCTGGTTGCCTATTTACTGTAATAGCTAGCTCTGGGATAGCACAATCGTCATCATGGATGCAACCAGAGCCCGTCTACAGAGAGCCTTGGCACTCTCTATCGAGCCCCATTGTATTAAACTTCCACTGGGGATGATCGCCTGAAAGCAGCAGATTGAATGGGGGTCTATGGGGCTAGACGGCTAAATGTATCTCTTTCACCTGCTTGTCATTGAATTATCGCAGATTTCATTGTAGATTCTGCAAGTTCAAAATAGATTATAGTTCAAAAGTCGAATGAATGAGTACTTATGTTGTTTCGATTTCTTAGAGTTTGGGCCGTTGTTGGCCGTACACGCTAGCATTCTGCTAATGAAGGTTGATTGGTCAGGGACAGACCTGCGACTGATTACGACCGGAGACCCCACCAGATAGAGGAGATTGAAGAGCCGGTACAGGTGTAGTATTTTGCTCGAGGATGCCTAGGGGTATGGCTGCCGGCACTGCACACTATACTGAGTGAGCAGAGATGGAACCCTTGATGGGACCGCCTCACATGTTCCCCCTACGTATTAGAATGAATTCATCCCAGAGAGCTGTAACTTCATTAACACAGTCTTCTCCTAGCTCGCGTCTCCATATCAATTTATTGGATTGTTTAATGTAATCATGCATTATGCAAGGGGATTAATTGAAATGGCTGCTCCAAGAAAGGGACAATGCATTAAAGAGCTATTTGGAATCAAAAAGAGGATTTGCTAAATGGCCCTTCAGGCTTGAGATACCTGGAAATTCATTCATCCGAAGGTATGAGAGTCACTTTTTTGGAGAGCAAATTACTTTATTAGAAAATGGAAACCTTTGTTCTGTTTCCATCAGCGATAACAGTCTTTGGTATCTGGAGAGCTCCATGGTACAGGGAGGATGAAGCCCAGCCATGATACACTTGTTTTCAGGCAGCAGTACTCTAGTATTGTATAGTATAATACTTAACTCAAATCTAAAAGTTTTACTTGGCTATTTACATTATAATTGTTAAAACATTATTTATACTGCCATGTTATTCACAAACTACTAGTACAATGTAGAGTTTGTACAAATTATTAAATCTTTTTTTTGGTGGTAGTAGATCTAAAGACATAATTGAGTCACAAATACCGCTATACTTAGTTTAACAACCCTAGGCATAAGTTTAATATATGTAATTAGATCCAGAGATGAAAAAAAAGGGAAAGAGAGAATTGGTGGGGTAGCGAAGGTATACAAAAGTATATTAGTAAAAATTCTCTGATTTTTTCATCTAGCCGGAAACTTTACTCATTCAGTCTTCAATTATAAGACATTTCATTTCTTGACCTTGGTGTCATTCAGACTCTGGACACCATTATCATAATACATCCAACATGACCGCCAAACAGCCAGAGTCCTGCCACCCCTGCCCCCCCCCCACCCACTCAGCCCTGGGGTGATGTTTCACCCGCAGAATAACAAAAGCCCATCCACAGGGATATTACATGACATTTTCACAGGCAATTAAAATGCTGCAAACTATGACTGTTGGCCACATCCATCTTCCCGTCTTGCGGTTCTCCGTCCTTCTCCCCTCCCCCATCCTCACTCTTCCTTACTTTCATTCTTTAGAGGAAATAGCTTCACTTTTTTTTTTTATAAATGTCTTTCCTTCTTCCTTAGCTTCCGTATTAACATCACTATGACCGGACAGGGGCCGGGGAAATGGCGTCTTTTCTAATTAAGATCGGCCATTCATCGCCGAGGCCTGGTTACCGTCGGCGACCGTGGAGGGCATGTCTTCGTATTCCAGGAGGATTGTTTCGTTTCATTCTTCTTCTCGTCCCCGCTGGAATATATGAAAAAGAAAAATATGAAAGTTGTTTACCAAGTGAAACAAAAAACAAAGATATTCCCCAAACATGAAACAACAATAAGCCGCGGTCATTATACACGTGGGACACAGAGAGAGAGGAGGCATAAGCGCGGGAACAAAGGGAATTAAAACGGTGTTGCAGATGAAAAGCTTTGACCGAGACCCACAGCCAAATAATATTACTCGCCAGTGAAATGAGGCGTGTCAGAGGAAATTTCACTGTAAGAAACTCACGGCGAGATTAATTGGAAGCTAAGGGCACAATAAATAAAACAAAAGGCCCTGCGTTCGCACCAGACGAGAATCTGATTACAGTGATTAATTTGGGAGATTCAGGGCTCCTTATGCATGGTAATGTGAGGTTAATTGCTTTTCAGTGATAAATACCCTCCTCCAATACACACACACACACACACACACACACACACACACACACACACACACACCTAATGTTTTGGTCCACAATGATGAAGCGCGTGCGAGGAGCATGGGATTCCATGTTAAACGATAGGTTGGATATTGGCACACTTGTTGTTGTTTTCTCTAAATGATATTCCAACACAATTACTGATTTGGAACTATGTCGCCCGTGTAGTTGTTGTTACATGATTATGCTCCGTTGGCAGAACCAAGTGAAACCGTAGCTGTTGTCAAAACAATGTAGCATGATGAGGCTCATCCCCCAACCAATCGCGTCGGGTCGATTCCAACCTTCGGTCATAATCGCATTCATGCCTTCTTCATCCATCTGCTTCGCTGACTCTCTCCACTGTCCTCAACATAAAGCCAGAAAAGAAATCCCACACAAAGGTCTTGAAATAAAAGAACAGAACCTATCATTACAACAGACTGAGGATAACGTCAACCTGCATCTCCCGTTTCCCAGAGTGCCGTAAATGTGTCTTCATCCTAAGGTGTGATAACGTATGGGCCTATCTCTAGCAAGAGCCCCATCCCACTAAACGGCGTGCTAAACGCCCGCCCTCTGATCTCCACCGTCCCGTTGTTCCGTGGACTCAAAGAACCCACAAAAGCCAGGGTTGTTTTTTATTTTCAAACGGCAATTACTGGCAAACGGTGGCCCAGGAGGGCTCCCGGAGTCAGGCTCTCTGATCAGAACTGATATCGAATGGTATCCACCCCCAGGCGTTGTGGAGGAACCTGTTTCCGTGGGCTCACCGAACAGATGGCTCTACAGTGGTTGAGAGCGTTGCTATTATTGAAATGTCTTCACAGGGAACGCGGAACGCTGGGAGTCTCTTCGCTCACCAGGAGATCTGGAAGACAGATCTCCTGTCTGGGGAAAGATCTCTTTCCCCATACGTTGCATCCGTGGTGTTTGGCTGGTGTGTGCTTGTGTGTTATTGTGTGTTTTCTTTTGTGTGTGTGTGTGTGTCTAACCCGAAGCTAGGCTAGAAAATGTTCATAATTATTGATTTGAGTCGTCACTTGAGGTGGAGAAGAAAGGTTGTGTACTGCGTGGTTATGTTTGGAAGGCAGGCAGGGTAGGCTCCAGGCTGAAAGGTACAGTGGTTGATCCCCAGTGTCCAAAGCCTCACGTCAGGAAGATGCCCTCAGCTCTACCTGCTCCGTAAAGTCTGAGTGGATCTGAAACCACTGTAAGGCACTCATGGAGAAAAGGGTTTTATAGTAAAGCAAGTTGTAAATCAAGGAATTTAACATATAGTGTTTATGAACTGGAAAATAAACACACAGTTGTATTTGTGTTTATGTTCGCGCACCTTCAGGTCAATCAGCAATCTAACCATTTTAACTGACTCGTAATACACAGACTCACAGCCACTGTGGTCGTTTTTATTAAAATGTTTTCATTTCAGAACCGGAGTCGGGGCATAGCAGCGCGGGAAAAACCCACCTTGTGTTTGCCATCTTCATGAGGTCTTAACTTAGTACAATTCCTGAGGCGAAAATAACAGATAATAAATTATAGAAATGCGTTGGAGTAATAAATCAGTCAGCAGGAGCCATCTCTTTCTTTATGAGTAGTTTGCTTTCATATACAGCAGTGTTTGTTCGGGTGCCAACCTCCGCTACGTCAAACAGCTAATCATTTCTCTCATCTCCTCCTTATTTGACGGTAGGCAGTCTCACGTGCACTCAGTCACATGTATTGTTTATTCTGGCAACCGACGGCTATGAGAGTCTCTGGCATGATCACAAAACAAATGACATTTTTAGGAAAATCCACAGCGGCCTGATTTGATGGATAATCTGCAGCGTTTAGGAGGAATTGATCGGACAAATGATCAGAGGTCAGCTCACAGGGGTCATCCACAGTTATGCTGCTTTTTAATGCCTTGCTCTAAGTCGCCTAGAAGTAGAAATGGCAGGTAACCATGAAATAAACCCCACGCTATAGCATCAGAGGCTTTTATCCAAAGCCACTTTCAATATTATCTTTTAACGGATACCTGTTTGGCAGGAGACATTGGGCTCTCAACACCACAGACTCTTGGCTGCAAGTCAAACACCCTTATTAACCCTTATTTTATATTTGCATACATGTGTTTATGTACACATACTGCAAATATAACCCTCTTCCTCCTCCACCTTTGTCACTTCTCTTGGAAGAGAAAGTGATATTTCCACAGTACCAGAGAGCTTAATGTATTATGTGTGGTGGTTAAGACACACAGGGCTATCTGACTTAGTTTTAACATGAACCACAGAAGATCACTCAGCTTTGACTTAATTATTTTGACATTTAAACAGGAAGTTAAATCCAACTTCTGGACTGCCACTTAAGACCAGCAAGCATAGGAGCAATTTGTGAAGATGGATTATGTGAAGCATAGCAAAAGGTCTGCCAAGGTCTTTGTAATATTGGGTAAATAAATAAGTGTATGACACTTAATGTAAATATTGCTTTTGGACTACCACGCCGATTTTGAACCGGCATTTGTATCATTACAATGTGTGTGTATATAATGTGTGTATCAGAGAAGAACACTGTGTGTCTGTGTGTGTCCCCTAGTGGGACTTCTTGATGGTGGAGGGTGGGGACTTCCCCCACCCACCTAAGGGCGTGTCGGATTATCGTCCCCAGAAATCGGAACGACTCAAGCATGCTAGCTGGGGAGTGCCACTCGACGTGGGGGGGGGCGGTCGGCGCTGGGCTCCCTCTGCAGTCTGCTCCATCCGTGCGTTTGAGTATGTAGAAAAGCACCGTGCCAGCTGAACGTGTTACTATGATCTCTACGGTCTCCGGAGGGGTTCAGCACCGGGCTGCTCCGGCTCCAGCAGGTCGCCTCGTCCCCATCGGAGGTTCATCTTCTGAGGGTGGTGTGGTCGGCCGGCTCCGGGAGGTGGACAGGGCGGAGGAGGCTGGAGGTGCAGCGGTGGGTTGAGGAGGGAGGAGAGCGGAGCAGGGAGCTCACGGCGCCGTGGCGCTCCGGGGGCCGAGGGGCCGCGGCTCAGAGCGCTCGGCCCGGCTGCTTCCTGTCTGTCAGGGGAGGAAGCGCAGCGGGGACGGGCGGCGGCGGCGCTGGGGCAGGCCCTGGCTGCTGAGGGTGTCTGAGCCCTCAAACAGGATGCTATGGGGTGTAGGGGCCGGAGGATGGAGTGGGGGTTGACTGTGTGGTGTACACACGTGTAGGCTCTGTAGCGGGTGGAGGAGGGGGCCTTGAGGTGGGACAGCACGAGGACCAGTGTTGAACTGGTCCACGTGTCCTACACCTGGAGTGGGACAGCACGAGGACCAGTGTTGAACTGGTCCACGTGTCCTACACCTGGAGCATCCCACACGTTACCAGCCAAAGCACGGAGATTAGATGGAAGCCACATGGAGGATGGTGATTTTACAATTTGCATCCACCACCCAGATTGTAATGATACAGTGCCGTATTGAATCGGCAAAGTACACCTGCTGGTCTGGTGAACATAACTAAAAACATTTTACTGTAAGCAAGAGAAAAACATTGACTCTTTTTGTTTGTATCATCGGATGAAAAAAATGATAGAAACTGGCCATCAACATATGGCCGGTAAAATGTGTCTGACCAGGCAAGTTAATTTAAACCAAAACGCCTTTTGAGAGTGGTTTACACCAGCAAGATTTCACATTGTGAATTAATTAAAAGGACATTCATTAAAATACTACAATTATAAAAGGAAATGGAAAAGTACATTATAAGATAACAAAAGACTGAATACAATAGTGCACACATACATTTACTAGAAAAATGTATGTCTGAGTACTGATGTAAGAGTTGAAAGTGTTGTATGTGTTACGGCCACCGCCACTACCTGGGTATGTGTCTTGTCTATGTGTTGTGCAGCGGTGTCATGTAAAGCAGGACGTGTGATCCCTTGCCGAGGATTGGCTGGCACGAAACCTGTCTACTTCCTGGTTCCAGCTGGTGATCTGATTGCTGCTGATTGGTCCTCCAATCATCCACCGTCTTCCAGACCAGCCCTGGGGTTAAAAGGCTGTCCTCAGTTGAGATTCAGGGGCGGAATTACCTCGCCTCGGGTGTGTTGTGCGTACTGTGGTAAACCTGTTGACGTTTGTAGAAGCTTTACCCTAGGAATTGTTAAGTGTCAAACCATTTGTGTGTGCTGTGTTGCATTACTTGAAGACCTGTGGTAAGGAAATTGGGCAAGGGACTAGGTGGGGAAAACTGATACTTTCTGTTAGACACATTAGGTTTTAGAGGGTGCTGCTTACTTTGTATTTTGATCATCCATGACTGGTCGGTATTTTGTTTACATTGATTTTGAAGCAGCCGGTGGCTATCTCTTGTTTTGAAGAGATCTCTTTAAGTTATATTCCTTTCTTTGATTTAAGCAGCATCTACCCGCCTTTTTTCCTGTTATTCTTGTTCTGCAAATAAATAACTTGCAATTTCACCAAAAACATTCTGGTTCATGTTGCTTCCCTCTTCCCCACGAGCCGGGTCGTAACATATGTGTATATTGTCATATGATACTTAATGTTGTCCTGCGTGAAAACATTTTTCCCCCAGAATGCCGAGGGTTGATGTGACGCAGCGGGCTGGAGCGGAGCTCCGGGAGGTGAACAAATGGGCACAAATCGAAAAAAGTGACAAAATCAATACACCTCAGAATGCTGTCGCTACATCTCTGGTGTGAGATGAAAAAGACCATCCACAGAAAACTGTGCACTGATCCGCCCTGAGTTTCAAACGGATGGTTGATTTGGTTGATGAGGTTGATAGAATACAGCAACTTCTGAGCAAAATATGTCTAACTATCTTTCAAACTATGACAACAATAGGCTATGTCTTTGTACGTCTTGTTTCATTTCATTCTGGGATAAATGTGTAAATCAATGTCAGACTGCAAAATTCACACTTTAAAAGGTACAAACATGATTCCAGAAACTTCTTTATAGTATTTATTCAACGGCATGCTCTGATTACTTCTCATTGGGATCTGGTTATAAAACTGTCAAAAAGGACTACCAAGACTTTGAATAATAGCATTCTTTAAGGCAGTAATGCTACATGAGACAACAAGGCTTTAAACATCAAAAGCGTAAATATTTTGACAGGCGCTGGGTGCATTGCTGGGGAGAGAGGGACCCGGAGATGACAGTGTGATTAGGCTGGCAAACGGATGGCTATAAGCGTTTTAATTAGGCCGATGGCTGCTTTGGTGCTGTCATCCGTTGCTACGAGACAATCTTAATTAACCTATTTAAAGTCAGTGGTGTGCGCTTACGTCCATAATGAGCCCTCCCAGTGTCAAAGGAAGACAAATCACCGGCATCTCATAATACCCATTTGCCCACTCTGATCCTTGTCTGACCCACGCTGATGTTGGTGTCTCGCGACACAAACACGGGCAGATAGGATCGGTTGTCTTTGTCGCAGTTATTGTTCTTGCTGTTTCACTTTTGCCGGTCTGAAGATGATCCAGGGGATTCCCGACTTGAAGGGCTTTAATTAAATTCCAAAAACGTTAATTCTGGTTTGAAACATGGCCGATGTCAGAGGGTAAAGCTGTTGGGTTCTGTATTATTCAGTGAGGAATGTGTTATTTATGTATAATGTGTAATTTGGTTTGCTTCACAATTGGCCAATACATGCAGTACTATTATTCATGTATTATAGGCTTTTATCCCATTATCAAAAGCAACTTACAGGAAATGTTTTTGAAACATGACGTTAGTGAGTGGGAATATGTAGTGCAGCTGCTCATAACTACCTACAGGTGAGACCTCGGACGTTGATGTTGAAACCCATCGTTAAACAAACAGATGTCCAGTCAAACATCCTAACCATTACAGAAGACTATCCTGCAAGAATACATACTTTATTTCACATGGAAAAGGAAACCAACGTCTTAATAAAGTGTTGTCAGCTAAGAACAGCCTAATAATATTTACTTCTTCGTCATGCAGACTTGAGGGACAGCCAGTCCAACTGGATGCAGGTCCCCTTCCACTGAACCAGGCTTTCCAATCAAATGATGAGAAATTGATGATTGAAGATCTCTATGTAGCTGAATGTGATTGTTTTTCTTTCAAATATATTTATTTTCGGTTTGTAGATGTTGAATTGTATCTTTGTGCATTTATAGGATATGAACAAAATTGGATTTATTTGTTTGTGGGTTAGTTTGGGTTTATTTTGTGTTTAAAGATGTATCTTGTACATCCTGCATTTAAAGCAGGTAACATCAATAAAGTGAGGTTCCCTGCAAGCCTTAATGGTAAGTAATGGTAAGCATAGGCATACTCATAATATTGAACATAGTCGTATTGATCAGGCATATTTTTTCGCCGGCCACTAGACAGTATTTACTGGACAAATGATCATTTGTATTTCCAATGCATTGGATTCGATGTGAAGCTGCCTATTGATTTGTTTTGACATAGTGCTCTTGTGTAGGGAGCAATCAATATTGGTATATGTACAAATGTACATTTGTGCCGATTGAGATTGGTAACATTGGATAAAAAGTACAACAATATACTACATCAAGTATTTCTAATACATTTCAAGTTGTTCCTTTGCCAGATCCTTTGGTATTTGTCTCTGCTCTCAGTAACATTTGTACTGTCACTGTTACTGTATACAGAACACATACGACACTGTCATTTCTTCAATAATCCCCAGTAGTGGAGAGGAAAGCTGGATTCAGATTCAGTAGGAATGAAAGAAAATCCATCCACAAAAACTGCACATCCACAGAGCAGTCAGTGGATTTGAAGTGGCGGTGAGATATGCTCTAGATGGTGTGACGAAGCCTGCGCTCAATAGTTAACCGTCTTTCCGTCACGCAGCCCCACAGCGAGCTCATGAACCACTGTAGCAACCCGCAAATTCTCCGAATAGAGATGAGAGAAAAAAAAAAGAAAATGGATTTTGCTGGTTTTCAACCAAGCTACCTCAATATTGTCAAGCTTGCCTGCCTGCTTATCTACCACCCAAATCCACAAACCCGCCGATCCCCGACCCGCTTAGCTTATCCACCTTAACTCACCCACCTGCCTGCCTGCCACAGTAGCTAATGATCACGCCTTTAGGACGGGCCGGAGTCCCGACGAATGTGAAAGAGTATGGACCAAGTTCCTTTAGGTCGTGGAGAGACAACGTGTGTCTGGGTCTCCCAGAATAAGGACCAAGTTCCTTTTGGTCGGGCCAAGTCCCGAAAATTGCATGACGTGGGTATCAGAGACTGTTGATTGCACTTTCTAAAATGCTTTTTTTTTTTTTTTTTACTTTGCCTTTATTTTCTATCTATTTTACTTATCTATTATTTTCTTTTATTGTATGACAATGTTTATATGTGTAACACTTTGAGTCTGCCTTGTGTATGAAAAGTGCTCTATAAATAAAGTTGCCTAAACGACGATGCGGCATGCGTCTATAAATCGTGACAACAGAAGGGCCACTCCTCCCCCGGTCCCTCTAGCTCAGAGTGTGAGGTGTCCCTGAGCCAGATAAAACATGACTCGCTCCTGGTCGGGTGGTTGCTGCATTGCATGGTTGTCACCGGGCCTCTGCTCTGTGGTTGTGTGTGTGTGAACGGGTCAGTGTCAGGCATTGTCACGTGAAGAAGCTTTGAGTGGTTGCTGAGGGGAAGCCAAGCGCTATATGAATATGCATTCGTACGCACCACATTAACTGCTCTGTTGTGACTAATCTCGGATCAAGCAGCCGTTCTGTTGTACAGCAGACATTCTGATGGCCAGAGCCCGGGCTAGCTACGTCTTGTTTCCCATTCGAGATGCTCTACTGCTGATTTGCACAAAACGAGGAAGCCTTCAGAAGGGGATTTTAATATGTGTACTTCTGCAGTGGCCAGGCTAGTCTAGTGTTTATTGGAAACCTATACAGACACGTTCTTACTGTTTAATAGTGGCGGCCGAGTGCTGGCCGCTAAAAGGCAATTACGCGGTTGATTTGAGCTTGTCTGCCGTCAGACTTTAGACATTAATCTAAAGTCTGAGTCTATGTGAGACTACGTTGTGACATATATATCAACTTTATACATGTCTCATAGCCACATCCCAGGTTTTCTCATCTCACAACAGAACGCTTATGCCGCTTTTCCACCGACAGTATCAGCTCGACTCGACTCAACTCGCCTCGACTTGACTCGGTTTGGTCGCGTTTACATCTAAAAAAGTACCTCTTCAATGTGGGCGGGTCGTAGAAAAGAACCTCTCCACCATGGGCGGGTCGTCATTAGGTTTTAATCACGGGAGACCCGATTCCCGGGAAATCTGAATCTGATCAAGACTATTTCCTGATTCCCGGGAAAGGTTATGTTGGGAAATAAAATAAAATAAAAAGCGCAATGACTGCGTGTCTATTGTTGTCATACGGTAACGTTGATGGAGGCGAAACTCGAGCCCTGGGAAAGGAACGACACTAAAACGAAACAGCGAAACGCTGATCCTCCACAGCCGGTCCGTGGACTCCAGCCACGCCGGACACACACAACCACGCGCAGCCTAACTCTAGCCCCGGGAAAGGAGCGACACACACGGCGTAACGCTGATCAGTGTCCCCCTCGGGAGCGGGTTCGTGGACTCCAACCACGCCGGACACAACTTAACTTTGAGTGATTATTCCCATTTACAGCCGCTGGCCAATCAGTTACCAGCAGCCTGTTTACGTCACACAAAAGTACCTACTCCGCTCGCTTGGAACCTCGACGGAGGTAGTACTAAAAAAAAGTACCCGGTACTAGGTACCAGGTACTTTTTTGGCCAATGGAAACGCAAAAAAAGGCGTGGCGAGTCGAGTCGAGTGGAGCTGGTACTGGCGGTGGAAAAGCGGCACTAGGAGGGGGGACAGCAGCGCTTTATTGGCAAGACGGAGGACGTGAGGGTAGGACTCCTGAGCTGCTTCGTGTGATGTCTGTTTCAGTTACATTTGTTCAGCGACGAGGGAGAAAGGGATGGTCTTCTGATTTTTCATTCTCCTTGTCTTCGTTTTTTTTTTTTCTTGTTATTCTTATCGCGCTGGAAGCAAGAGGGCAGAAGGCATGACGGTAGACCTGGATAACGCTAACATTCATGACATGACATTCATTCCTCTCTTAGCTGACGTCTCCGATGAGGTCAGAGCACCGATTCAGAACACACAGCCGTCCGGTCGTCTCCTACTCCTTCCTCTGCTTCTCAAAGCATCACGCACAGATGACGTGTTCCTTCCTCGCCATGATCTTTACAGTGTGTCATTTGCTAGGACGATACGGAGAGCTACCACCGACCCTCGCACACTCGCTCTGTTCCCTTTCTCTCTCCATCTCTCTCTCTGGCTCTCTCTCTGAGTTAGTCGCCCACTTTCTGCGTGTGATTTCTGAGCCCGTGTCAGTCTTTTCTTGGTTCTGCTGCGCTGCTCTATAGAAGGCGTGTGATCTGTGAGCGAGCTGGCTGAATAGGAGTGTGTAATATGTATGGCCTCCGTGGGCTCCCATACTTTCCTGTTCTGGGCGGGGAAGGTGGGAGGGAGAGGGCAGCTAGTTGAACACCCTTTACTAAGCCCCTATGCTTCCTGTTTGTGTGTGTGTGTTTGGAGGGTTGGATAGAGAATTTAATGCTTTTGTTTCTGTGTGCCGCTGTGTGTGTGTGTGTGTGTGTGTGTGTGCGGATGTGTGTGTGTGTGTGTGTGTGTGTGCGGATGTGTGTGTGTGTGTGTGTGTTTTACTATGAATTACAAAAGAGGAATAATGAGTTTGTGAGTGTGTGTGTGTATTTATAACATGTTGATGTTTTTATGTGTGCAGCATGCTTGCTTGAGCATGCACCACAAGTGTCTATTTGTGGATGTGTGCGTGCGCTCGCTTGAGTGTGCACTACAAGTGTCTGTGTGTGTGCGTGTGTGTGTGTGTGTGTGTGTGTGTGTGCGTGTGTGCATGAGCATACATTCATATGTATTTATGTGTCTGCTGGCGCAGTGTGTGTGGGTGTATGCGTAGATGTGTGCATACTCCTCTGCAGCATATGTTCATGTTTTAATGCGCTCCACATCTGCATAATGCAATAATTACTCTGTGTGTCCCGTCCGGATTAATGGCAGGCCGGCAGGGATCAGCCGCCACATGCTGAACGGCGTACCGCACTCGACATACCCACGTGACCTCTGACCCTACGCCATCACTCCCATGTTTACCTTCCCTGGGACGTGTGTGTGTGTGTCGACGCGACGGGCCGCCCGCAAGCTTTAATCCAAATGTTTTGCGTTACAAAACTCTTGGGTAAGCGGTGGTGAAGGTGAGAGATGCTTTATTTATTGGCCGGGGTAAACGCCAAAACACAGCTGCTAAGCCCCACGCCGCTATCCTGTTTTCTTTCTCCCCGGCCGGCTAATTCAAACCAGCAGGAAGGATCGGAAGACGCTCCAGTGAGAGCCTTTGCGTGTTTTTCAACGTCTCCGCTTGATGCTGCAAGAGTGTTTCTGAGTGTTTCTGGTCATTCAATGAGCTCTCTGAAAGGCCCAACCATGGTCTTTATGGAAGCGGTGGTCTGGTCTATAGAAAAGCAAAGCTTTTAGGAATGTTTATATTATTGTATTTTTTGGCTTAGTGTACGGTGATATATCGAGGCAGTAACAATTTCATTGGCCAATCAATCACACACACCTCGTGAAGTGTATTGGCGCATGTGATCTTACTATCAGATGCGTAAACCAGGCCAACAAGTCACCCCATAAAACAAAGAAACCTGCTTTGTTCTTTCCCAAACTTGATGTTTTTCTTCGACAATGTAAGCCTGGCAGATATATCAAAGGATCAATAGTTGTCTGTGTTAATTCTATTTTTCATCCTCTTTATTGGACGTTAACTAACAGCAGCCGTACACAGGGTGGATGGGAGGGGAGATAGAGGGGGGAGGAGGGGGAGAGGGGAGATAGAGGGGTGATGAGGTTGAGGAGGGAGAGAGGGGAGACAGAGGGGTGAGGAGGGTGAGGAGGGGGAGAGGGGAGACAGAGGGGTGAGGAGGGTGAGGAGGGTGAGAGGGGAGACAGAGGGGTGAGGAGGGTGAGGAGGGTGAGAGGGGAGACAGAGGGGTGAGGAGGGTGAGGAGGGTGAGAGGGGAGACAGAGGGGTGAGGAGGGGGAGAGGGGAGACAGAGGGGTGAGGAGGGGGAGAGGGGAGATAGAGGGGTGAGGAGGGGGAGAGGGGAGATAGAGGGGTGAGGAGGGGGAGAGGGGTGAGGAGGGGGAGAGGGGAGACAGAGGGGTGAGGAGGGGGAGAGGGGCGAAGGGGAACGGGGAGGAAATGAAAAGGCCTTGCAGGGGTTTGTTCCAGTGTTTCACGGGACCCTGCGGAGGCCCCCCCGGTGAGACCCCCCCGGTGAGGCCCCCCGGACCTGTGAGCCAGAAAGCCCCCTCCCCACGTCAACGAGGACCAATAAAACCCTCTGGTACGCTGCCTGGATATGGACTGCAGAGAAGGGGGCCTCTCATGTACAGGCATGCATGTATATGGCACACACGCACGCACGCACGCACGCACGCACGCACGCACGCACGCACGCACGCACGCACGCACGCACGCACGCATACGCACACACACACACACAGCCACATGTGCTTTTTCACTTCCAGCCATAAACACACTCACATGCTTGTTCCCAAAGGTAGTGGAAGTCAAGAAACAAAGAAAAAAAACGAAATGAATCCGACACCAGCGACATAAATCTGGACATCTTCTGTTCAGCCTGCTGGGGAAATGAATTGAATGCGACCTGCAATTTTATTTTTATTATCATGAGGTTCTCGCCATTCAAGGTGAGTTTAGCACTCAGGACCACAGACAGTGCTGTGTTGATTAGGGAATGATTGCCCATTGAATGGTGTCGTTTAGTGGCTGGCTTATTACAGACGAGAAAGACAATGGATGTTAACTGGACTACAATGGGACCTGAATGCCAAACCCCCCATTAGGTGTGACTTTCCACTGAGTACCTGCAAGGGATTAATAAACATTCTGGAGCGCGGAGGAAATCTAACTTGCCCTCGGATGTTTTTTATTAAATTGCATTTACGCAAGCTTCGGACGTTAAGAGAGAGTGAAGTTAGATGCGGCGATACACTTAAACCCCAGTGCTTCCTCAAGCTCTTCACAATTAAACATTAAAATGACATGCATGAGTACGCGCCACATCCCTAGAACAGTTAGCACAAGCTCAGGCGACGAGGCTGAGGAATGACATCTGGTACAATTTCAACCCTTGTTATTTCGAGAAGCTGAGAAATAGCTTATTGATTCACCCAAAGGAATGGCTATTTCACAAATGGCACATTTCATATAGCAGGGTCAAAGGTCAGAGGGTGACTTGTATAATAGTGCCCCAGAGGTTCAGAAAAAACTTTAATCTTGTATCTTGTTGGGTGATTCACACCAGTGAATGCTAGCCCACACACATAACCCAGGGACAGCATGCCTCAAAGGCCTTGGAGATGGAAAGCTTCATCATTGTGGTATACGTGAACAACGATAAATAAGAAACGTAGCTGTTCAGTACAACGTACAAGAGTAAAAGTACAACGTACAAGACACCAGAGAAAGGAGCTAACTGGACACATGGCATTAACAATACCTCAGTCAGGGCTCCCACTCCCACCACAGCTGCCCATGCAAGTAATGTATGCATTTATGGAATCGTAGTTATCGTAGACTTACTACCTACTGTGACACATTTTCAAATAAAGTAAGTAATTGCCATGGGAAAAAATACTGATGGAATCTGAATGGAATGTCTATGTGAATTATTCTGTATTTCATTGGATCACAACAAAGTGATGAATCCCATGAACCAGCTAGGAGTTATACTGGGTTATACCCGCTGTGTGGGAGACTATATCATATGTTGATATGTTAAGCCTGCAAGTTGTTGTCAAAGACCAAAGGGAGTTATAGGTAGTAGTGCCATTCCACAAATGATGTGATACAGAATACAACATTAAATACTTAAAACAAGCACAGCATATATGAACATATATGATCATAAAACACACTTCTTTTTTTTTACTTTACTTTACTTACTTTATCTTTCAAATTTTTTTTGCCATACTTTGTAGACTAGGTTAATGATCCAAATGTAGAAACAGGCTAGGAAGGAGAGAAAGGTAAAACATAATTGTCTTCAGAATTTAAACACACAGGTGATTGATTAGCAAACACTAAACATTTGACAGGGGGTGGGGCAAAGGTTCAAAGATGTCACCGTGACATTAAACACTTTCATCAGTCTTGATGTCTCTTGCCCTGTTTGATTCATATTCATGACAAACAACACAGTTGGACCTTTAGGATGCTGACAGATCCACAGCGTAATAAAGTCCTCCAACCCATAGGGGGCAGACCATGCCACTTCAGACCAAGTTTTTATTTTTAAAATTTTTAAGTGAAGTTAAAGAATAATACATGAGCTTGGCAAGTGACTGGAGGAACTTCATGTTTTTCTATATATTTTATATATAGGGAAATATGTATGTTTTAGTGTGGGCCTTGTGATGACTGTTGGACCAACTGGCAAGGCTTTTCCTGAAGTTGCTCGGGTTGACCTTTGGAACTGGGGTTGTAATGAATCTACCTCAGCATAACGTATGCACACATGATTTACTGGGAGATGAAGCGATCATGCAACTTCTCAGGTAATCCAAGATATATCTTCTATCCTTCATATTTCCTACAGTCTGGGTTTTACTCTGGCACAGATAACATTTTGTACAGTAACATATTGCATCAAATAAAAAAATGAAAAATGAAGCACATTTTCCATTCTGCGGGGTTGAGGAAAGAATCCCAGTAGAAAGTTAAGACTCTTCAATGACTGAGCCCTACTTTATCATCTTTCTCTTCAGAAGGACCAGCCTCATTAGAAAGTGAACACGTTGCATAACCCAGGTTTTAGTCTGGTACACACGTCAGAAAAATGAATGCAGAACTGTCAGGAAAATAATGTACACCAGCAAAAGAAGACTAAAGCTGCTGAATAATTAATGTGTGATGTAAAGTTTGATGTCATTGATGCCACAACGGGTATCCCTGGAGACAACATCTGTGAAAATAGGTTTTCATTTACAGTAATTACAGTCACGTTGAATATTTAAAGTGAAGTTTAACTTCGAACAGTAATTATGTGAAAAAGAAAATAATTGAGATCAAACTTTACGGAAGATTGTTCCGCAAAACAACCTTTGCTTGCAGTGTTAATTTGTGTTTTATTTACCAGTTTTTATTGTTCTTTAAGTATCCGCTGTATTGTTTTTTATGTCCCAGCTCTGTTACTAAACCTGCAACCTCGTTACGTCTGCTTTAGTTGACACAAATTTGGCACCACTCGTTTGTTTAACATTTGTCATTGAAAAAAGTTTCTTTCCTGGTACAAAACTATGCTCAAACAGCAAACGGTTATAATTGATGCACTAGGATAGTATAGTGGCTAGAGCGGTTCAGTTTGAGCCAAAATGTACAGTACTTGGTTTGATCCCCAATGTACCTGTACTATATATGTTAAAGGACTAAATAAGCATGATAATCTTGTGGTAAAAGTGTTAAATTCCCATTAACCATTCATGACACATATCTGTTCTCTATACAAGTTGCGGCATAAAAGAGCATCTGCTAAATAACTAATTAGAAAATAATAGTACAGTAAAAGTACGATCAACGTTACTTTTAGCGTTTGACAAACAAAAAATCATTGTTTTCTTATTTGAGTGTATTTTTGTATATTATCCGAGTCCAGCCACGCCCCACAGCGCCGCTCCAGTCCACCTGGGGGGACAAACGGTCGGTGTGTGTGCTTTGACTCACTCAGCCCCTCCTCTCTGTACGGAGCGCCCGCTAAGAGAGGCAGGGAGGAGGAGGAGGAGGAGGAGGAGGAGGAGGAGGAGGAGGAACGCTGTCGGCCAAGATGGAATTAAAATGTCAGCGCATGCCGGAGTCTCTGAACCCCGGTGACCTCTATGCAAATCACCTGAGAGGCGGCGGCGTGGAGTGGAGGTCCACCTCCAGCCGAGGGAGGGGGGGGTGGGGTGGGGTGGGGGGGGGGGCTTTGACAAGATAACGTGTTCCCTCGCATTTAAGATAAAGAACGGCCCAAGGCGCCTGATACACTTTCCTGTGTGTGTGTGTGTGTGTGTGTGTGTGTGTGTGTGTGTGTGTGTGTGTGTGTGTGTCTTCTGGCAATACCTGCATGGGAGTACCTCTCCCAAACAATTTTAATGGCCAAGAGATTTCAAGCGACCATACTTCAATTAAATTCATTTCCCATTTTCTGCTGTGAAAAAATGAACTGCAGCGTCTTATCTCCCCTCCACTGTTTGGGGGGGGGGGGGGCGGTGTCTCCTCTCCACAGTTTGGGGGTGGGGGTGGGGTGGGGGCGGTGCTGGCAGCTTACATGCTGCTTTGGAGCAGAGACTTGTTTTCCTAGGCTTTGATTACCAGAGACCGTTGGTTAGCGCTCTTCCTCCTGCCGGCGGCGGCGGCGGGGCCGCGGCTCCTGATCAGCGTCCAAAGCGCCGCGCTGCAGCAGCAGCGCATTCATCACACGTTGACGTGATCCTCCTCACGGGCGTGCCCAGTGATGGACAACAAAGGGAAGTCGATAGCCAGGACAAAGGCATTGATACCCAAATAAAGGCCATCGACCGCCGGCTTGATTGACACGCCGTGTCTCCACACACACTCTTGCTGGTGCGTGTGTGTGTGTGTGTGTGTGTGTGCGTGTGTGTGTGTGTGTGAATTGCCATGGATTTCCAATCCTTGCGCTGCCGCCCCCCCCCCCTGTGCTCCCGGTCCTCTCGCCCTGCGTCGCCATTGACCGCCAGCCTCTTAATGTATTCTGCTGGTGGCACTTTGCCGCGACACCCGCCACTCCCCGAGCCGCCCCGCGCGGCCCCGCATCAGGGGAGAGAAAAAGGCGAGGCGGATCGATGGCTGTTAATTATGCGGATGTAACCAGGGATGGCACACACCGGCCTGCTCCACTGCTGCGTGGAGTCGATAAAGGTCACGCAATTAGTTTCCTCTACCTCCGCGCCCACAACCACTGCTCCTTCTTCTTCTTCTTCTTCTTCTTCTTCTTATTCGCTTCTTCTTCAGATTTTTTCAGGGGGGATATTTTTCCTTCTCGGTGTTTCGATTATGCTTCTCTGGAGGTGGACTTTTTCTTAACACTATCAGTTTTTGAAGGAAAACACATGTTAACACACACACACACACACACACACACACACACACACACACACACACACACACACACACACACACACACACAAGAGCATGCACGTGGATGCACACATACACCTGGCAATCAGTATGGTGCCTTTTAAAAAATATAGTCTTATAACTCATTTATATTCCTTTTCTCTGTCACATTCCACTGGTTTTACTTCATTTAAGGCCTTCCCTTTCATTACTTGTGTTAACTGAGAGTTGTGTTAACGTTGTGTGTGTGTGTGTGTGTGCATGTATTGAGGTCAGTCCATGACCACTATGGCTGCAGTCTGTATTCTATGGCTGTTTTCTTTTAAGGTGGTGAATAAAATACAATTTTAACTCCAACTGCAGCGCACCGACTCACGAGACCTGGAGATGCGTGACGTAGTTCCCCAGACCATTCATCACTTTGAATGACTGGATGAGAGAATGAATATCGGATTATTCAAATGGGGCTAATAGAATCGCTGTTGGTTTCATTGGTTTGAATTTGTTTGGATTGACGTGCGTGTGTCTAGAAGTAATAAATGTGGGTTGGCAGATTTGCTGAGTAATGCGGCGAGGGCTCTGGGCCAGACGGAAAAATGTATTAGGACAATAATCAGAGTTTTATACTGTGTCGATATGAATCATAATAAGCAGCAGACCTTCATTACATTTCAGTCAACGGTCATTTAAGGTATCCGGACTAAAATGCCTTTGCCTCCACTTTCCGCATTGGGCCTAACAACGCCCCCTAGGTGTTCTGAAATCACTGTCAAACTGCATCCTGTGGCTTTTTGCTTCATCATAAACTGTTTACAATTGCTAGCTACTAGCTATGCTATGGCTAAGCTAATTAGCCGTCCAACTCCAATGAGCTTTCATGACTTGGCTAATTCTATGTTCTTGCTTCTGTTTCTGCTGCCCTGATGCCGCACTAGAAGCATACATTTAGTATATTCTTTGGACATTCATTCATGGCTTCATGAATGGAAACTATCTCCATGGAAGTAAATGTGTCCCACTGTTAGTGAAACTAACAGTGTTGTCATGGCGAGCGTCCCTCTGTCCCTTTGTCTTAGTATATCTTCCCTTTAATTCAACCACCATTCTATTCAGAAACTAGATTTGTAAACTACAAAACTTCCAACAAAGGCTGACTTTATCAGAGTAGTCCTATTATCGGTTATTTTGTTGCTGTTCCTTGGATGGAAATGCCTCTTTTCATGCAATTCACATCATGTATTTGTTACTAGTTTTTCATCTATCAACCACATTTAATATTTTCCTCTTGGAATATGTAACAATGTTATTTTATTTTAATAACAAAACAGCCCTTGAAAGTGTTCAGCATTTATTTCCAAAGTAGACCTGGATTGTGTAAACCCAGAGTAACAAGGCTACCGGATCTATCGTTAAAGTAGGCTCTATTTACCGTCTATGAGAATTGTGTCGTGCTAATTGTGGAGGCAGAAGACGAGGTTGTTGCCGTGGCTGCTAGTCGGTTGTTAGCACTCAGTGCTGTGTTGAGAATGAAGCTCATTATTTCGTAAGATAACGACAATTAGGGCATTTAGTAATAATGATGCCATTGTTTTGAGTCAATATTAACAGAAAATAAGATGCGCTCTAGCAGAACACACAAAAATAACGTTCTAATAACTATTCTGTGATCATTTGTGTAACCCTTTAACACAATCCACAATCTACAAGGCCTTTGCCTGGTTTGTGTCTGAATGTAAACCACTAAAGGGTGATTAAACAGTACCCCAAAGCCCATCTGGAAAATTGTCATCTTTTACTTCTGATTATGTAACTTCCCAAGGTTTCTTTCTATGCCTATTTGGTTACTTTTATCTGAAATATTTTGTGTAGCCTTTTTTTTTTTTTTTTTTTACAATTTCAAATACTAACAGCAATATAAATCTGTCAATGGACATATTGGATGTTTTGGTTTTGAGAAACATGGCCTTGTATGATATATGGGATCAGATCAAACTGTATTTCATTTTATTTAGTAGAGATTCGATTGAACTGAGATGTAATGTGAATGCCAAGAGGGGATCCAACAGTGGGGTAGAAATTGTATTACCCAGGAAACACACTGAGCGAATAAGTGAGTGATTCAGTCACTGCATTTAACGGTGCACTCGGTCGTTACTACCCACAGTTTAAGTACAAGCTGACCACCTCGGGGGCTAAACCTGGCCATCTTCATAATACTTTATTTTAGGCTGTAGCACTAATAAAGAAAACAAATAATGAACCATCTAGTTTCTTATTCTACGGGCACTTCTGCCAGCGACTCGTAAAAAAACCCCTCATATATATGAAGTGGTGACTTGGCCGACGACAGACCTTTGTTACGGGAACGGTCTTCTCTGAAATAAATCATTGTTCAAACGGCCTGCTCTCCTCATCGGAACCTCAGCCCTGGCTATCATTGAACGACAGCCAGTGTGAATACGTACCCCTGCCCTTATCACCCTGCCCCTGTATTGATCAGCACTACGTCAATGCCTAATGCGACCACGAATAGCCACCGAGCAAGGCCCGCTGGCCAACCACGACGCGGAGACGCATCCCGTCCTTGTGTCTGTCTCTGGATGACCCTGGAGCTACAGATAAGCACTGACATGTTGTAGTCATAGTGGACAATATAGTGTTTCAGAGTTGTTGGGGCTCATTCCTGGTTGTGTTTATATTATTTATGCTTTGGCTGCAGATAGACGGAGATGAGGCTCGCGTTGCGAAGAATCCAGGGGAATCATGGCTGTCCAGGGCAAGAGGAAGACTTTAGGGATAACAATAGAATATTTAGGTATTTTCTGTCTTAAGAGGCACAAAGGGCGTTCATCTGGGGTAATGATGTAGAAAGTAATTCTCTATTGTAGGTATATACAGTATTTTAAGACCCTATGGTTATCCAACAATTTTTATAAAATGGACAGAAAAACACACACATACGTATGAGGCAGTAGCTCAGGAGGTAGCGTGGGTCGGCTGGTAACCGCAAGGTCGCTGGTTCGATCCCCGGCTCCTCCTAGCTGAGTGTGGAGGTGTTTCTGAGCGAGACGCCCTCACCCTGACTGCTCCTGACCCGCTGGCTGTCGCCCTGCGTGGTCGACTCCGCCGTCGGTATGTGAATGTGTGCATGAATGGGTGAATGTCAGTCAACACTGTAAAGCGCTTTGGATAAAAGCGCTATATAAATGAGGACCATATAAATGAGGACAACAACTTTTGGTATAACAATCGAATATTTAGGTATTTTCTACCATTTATTTTCTACCATTTTCTACCATTTTCTACCGAGTTTGTTTGCCTATAGGCACAAAGGGTGTTCATCTGGGGTGGTGATGTAGAAAGTAATTCTCTATTGTAGGTATATACAGTACTTTTAGACCCTATGGTTATTCAACACTTCTTTATGAAATGGACAGGAAAACATACACATATACACAAACATAAACACACACACACACACACACACAGTGTAAAAGTGTCTTGCTCAATGACACCTTCACAAATTTAGACTCTGTAAAATGTAAGCGGGTAATACTGCAGCCGAAAAACGGTCTCTTACTAATTTACAAAGACATTCACGGGATTCTGCACAATTAACATAACTTAACATGGCACCCTCATCCTTTTTGACATTTAGAGAAGCGAAGTTGAGCCAATTAAAATTGAGTTCAACTTGAGCTTCTTGCTTTTACCCAAAGCGTTGATCATTGCATGATGGATGTTATTCAGGAGCAGGTGGAGGGCTGGGCTGTTCTGCTGGGCTGGCCCAATGGCTGCTCGATATGCACACTACAAATCTCATTGGTTGGACAATCGCTGGTGTTACTCTCATTCGAAAAGCGCTTCTTAATCCATTTTTTTCAGGGCTAGGAGAGACACATTTGCAGACCCAATTCCTTTATTTCTGAACGATAGGCTATATTGTGATGACTGCAGCGCTAAATAACGCATCTACATGACTTTGTTCAAGGGCATGTTTAAGGGAAAATGTGAACTGGATTGAATTGAAGTATGGTTGCTTGAGCTCTGTTATTATTAATATAAAAAATATTAGCATATTTTCCCTTTGAATGAAAAGCCATATACAGAATTTTCTTCTGCAACGCACTCAGCTGCCAGCTCCCAGCTCTGTGACAATCATGGGTCCTAACACTTCAAATGGAAACCTAAGTCCTGCAGAGCCTTTAAACAGATTCCCTTCCCCATGTCATGTGGTCGGGGGCCAGAGCGACATAAAGGGCCATGTTGAGGTAATTCCCCGGCCGTGTGCCTCTGTGTACAACGGGGCCCTGGGGTGTTAAACAAGATGAAGAGGGGCCGGCGCGGGCCCCCAGCCCCGTCACATAAAGAAGAACAACCGCTCCGGCTCGTGACATTTACGAGATAGCGGGCTGAGCCGTCGGGAGGCGGGGGCGGCGGCGTGGGGCGTGCTCTGGATCCCAACACGTGGAGGGCGGGGGGGCGGGGGGGGGGATCCAGGAAATTGGCCTTTTGCGAGGATTGATCGAAAATGATACAAGGTTATGCTGATGGTAAACACACAGCGAGGGCACACGTGGGGGGGCTGCAACGCTGCAGGTACACATCCAGATAAGATAACACACGCGCACACACACACACACACACACACACACACGCGTAGGCAGGACTTGCCTGCAGATTGTGCGTTCAGATTAGGGATGCACGAAACATATGAGGTCCAATAAATTAGCGACGCATAACGGGACATTTGGTGTTCTTATTTATCGTTCCGATAAAGAAACGACAGCCGATAAATAGAGATGATAATTCAGAGCCGATGCGTCTTCTGTTGGATCAGCGGCTCACAAGCGCTGCACGCAAACTCGGCCTCCTGAGTGGAGCCGCTGGGTGTAGAAGATAAGGGAGCAAAATGGCAAACGTGTCATCGTTTTCACAGCTCCGTGACAGCGTGATTGCTGTTTGCAATACGTGTTCAAGCTAGGGTTCCAGAGGAGGGAAAAAGGCATGATCCTTTTAACTAGGGACGCAAGGAACACCCCAAAACCAATACTCTGATACACGGAATCTCAAAGACATTGAGTATGCATTCTGTCTGAAGTGAGTTTAACCCGTGGTTTGTACACGCTAGATCTGCTCTGCATTCACACCAGAGCTCCGCAGGCCACTGCGTTGTTTACCTGCTCTTCTCTGCTGTCAAGCACGTCTCTAAATAGCATCGTCATACGATCCGTCGGGAACATTTTGAAACATTAGACGTATCTGGTTGATTGTGTTGTAGTGAGGCTATTGTTTGGTGCAGGCTACGTTGTAATCTGCCTATTGTGTAGAGATATTGAGCGATGGCTCGGTGGCTCTATATAAAGGGCTGCTGCTGCCTGACAGCGCCACTGTGAATCCCCTCTTCTTGGTATAAACCGCTAGGCTGACGGCCCTCATAGCCGTCATCCCGTCAGATTGCTGTAATTTGGAGAGTGAATATCTGTTCAATGTGCAATGTCTTTCTCACTTTTGCGTAAAACGCTTTCAAACCCCATGAACTGCCATTGAGATGTGATGTATTTTTATACACCACCACAGTCCTGCTACGCTGCAATACTTTTTCGCTTTTAGTTGTTATGTTGGGGCGTTTCTGGCATCTGTCATTATTGTTAACATTGTTGAATGCAGAGGACCACCACCCACCTGGGCCAGCCCCTAAACCGAGGCAAACCTTATGGTTAGCTTGACGAACACTAGTTGACTCAAGTCAACTTTTTCACCCCTAAACACGACCGATCTTATAAGTCCCCTACTGTGTTAACTGCAGCTTGTATACACTAATGAGGGATGTCAGCGGATTGGTCACAAACTGCAGTGTATAAACTCATTTATCTTATGGCCATGAGAAGCAGGTAAGTATCGCTTCTCGACTCACTCGCTGGAAACACATAATTATAACCTTCTTTATACAAATGGAACAAGTATTACTGAGCGCACACGTACAAACACAAAGTAAAGCACGCACACATGATTGAATGCACACAGTACAGCTCTATTTCTGTATCAACTACATACTTGGATTCTGAACTAAGGTCAGGCCTTATAGGATCTCTCTCTCTCTCTCTCTCTCTCTCTCTCTCTCTCTCTCTCTCTCTCTCTCTCTCTGAAGTGATTTCATCACACTCCCATCTCCACTTCCTTCTAACTGCCTTTACATTGGCTCTCAACGGTTGTTCAGGTGTTTCTATATGTGTATGTGAACAATGTCTAGACGATTATCTGTCATTCTGTTGATGGACAATAAAGTCTGCTGAATGGGATCGACTCGGGTTTGATTGAAGTAATAAGCCATCATGGCGGGAGAATATTCAGAAGTTACTTTCCTATCCAGCATGTCCTCGATGCCAGACATCTCCTGCAACAACGTGTGTGTCTGGGTGTGTGACGTATACACACAAATAGACCCACGCCAAAGCACACACACACACACACACACACAGACTCACACACACATAGACACACACACACACACGTGCACTGGGGGTGATATTGCTGTGTAAAATCTGAGGCATGGGGAGGAAGTGTCAGGGATGTGTTGGTCGACAGGATGTGTTGGTCGACAGGGGAAACAACATCAACAATAATCTAAAGTACATGGAGGCAATTTGGTGGAAAGTGTTGTGAATTGTCAAAATGAATCTTAGAAAATCGTTGTGCCACTGTTCCCTGATGCCTCTGCTGTGTGCCACTGAGATCAATACGTTTGTGTGAGTGTGTGTGTCTGTGTGTGCGTGTGTCTGTGTGTGTGCGTGTGTCTGTGTGTGTGCGAGCGTGCGCTCCCTCATTTGCAGCTGTGCGTGTGTGACTCTTTCTTGTGTGCACCACTGTGTCAAAACAAATGTGAGTGTGTGCTTCAATGCTCGTGAAAGTGTTCTTCTCAACTCTCAATGCGTTGTCAGAAACCGTCTAGCATCACAACAGCAGCAGCGGCGGCAGCAGCTGGAGACGCGACGCCCAGCCCTCCGCCCTCCCAGCTGAACCAGATGAACCCTGAACGCCTCCGCAGCTCATTAGCTCAACCATCAAGGTCTTCAGCGCTCCACAAACCACAGTGGCTTGGTTACGACCGGGAGGAGGATCATAACAAACGTGGAGTACTCACACGCTGCCTGTGTTGGAAGACAGAGCGGAGGACTGCTGTGGCGTACCGCAGGGCCCTAACCCTCATCAGCTGACCCCTCAGTGCAGCAGAGCCTCCAGACTCCAGGCTGTAGGCACGCTCGGGAGCAGCATAGAGAGAGAGACGCACACAAATGATACACACGGTCATTGTTTTCATCCGATATGTTTTCGTGCAGGGGGGGGAGGACAGCAGAGTAAGCGGCGTATGGATTGTCACCTGGGAGAGACGATAGACAATAGGCCAAGCTGATCACAACAAAGGCTTAAAGCCAAAGTGGGATCTTTTTGCGAAATGGTTGGCCCCAACCCGCGCTGCAACGTGTACAGTACATTTCATTATGGCGTCTCCATGATTTAATTACAGTAACTAGTGCAAATACTAGTAAGTCTAGCATATCATGGCCGCAGTCTGCCATGTTTGTGTACAGTAAAAGTCACTTTTTGGATTGAAGTTGTGAGAGTTCTGTGCTTTTGAGGATCAGGACTGGGATGACAGGGAATGGAACAATAACCTTGAGAACCTTCTGGTAGAGATCTGAATGCACCACATGTGTTAACATTGGTGTTACCAATCAGTGCGTGGACTATTGTATTTTGTATCTCATTCATGTAAATTAATTAGGCTGACCCCTCATAGTTGACTGGTCAACTAATTAGTCACAGGGCTTTGTTGTGATATCATATTCATGGAAGCCACCGACATCAAAAGTGATATTGAGGACAGCATAGCGCTACTGTGTGGCCGTTTGAATCACACAGCTCAACTCCAGCTTGTGAAGTTTGAAAGTCTTTTTTTTTTTTTAAGGTTGGAACAATATTGGATATTCAAATGATATTCACGCTCTGAATGACCTGATCTGGCGTGGAGAATTAAAGACGCCGTTCCTGGTTTGAGTCCCGTGTGTGCCCAGAGGGGAAACCCCCCAAGCAGCCCAGAGTAGCCTACCGTAAACAATAGCCTTACTAAACTGCAGTTGAACCTGGTAAGTTTCATGTTTTAAAATGTCCCCCATGGATATAACATTCAAAATGCAGTTTAGAAGGTTATTATCAGGCTAGCTCCACAGCAGTTAAAAAGCAGGTAAATAAATAGCTCTGGTGTGGGTGTACCCCACATAAACTGTAAAATACATCAAATATCATACATCAAAAGCCTGTGGAGATACGGACCATATTTGATCTTGCGTCCCTAATAATAACTGAAATTAAAAGTAGTAGTTAACCCCTCACCATGTTGAGCTTATGATATTTCTTCAAAACAAATTAATAAATGTACGTGTGTGTGTGTGTGTGTGTGTGTGTGTGTGTGTGTGTGTGTGTGTGTGTGTGTGTGTGTGTGTGTGTGCGTGTGTTTGTGTGCATCTGACGTGTGACTGCATGTGCATGTCTGTTAAATTGATGTGTATGGTGTGTGCGTGTGTGTGTGTGTGTTTGCGTTTGTGATATTGATTTGGTGTGTGCGAGTGTGTGTGAGGTATAAAAATCCATGCTCATATCTTCTCCCAAACTAGATGTACTTCCTTTGGCGTTTCTCCCTGAAACCCTTTCTCCACAACTCCTCCACGCTGGAGGAGGAGGAGGAGGAGGAGGAGGAGGAGGAGGAGGAGGATCCAGCTTCTGGCTCTCAGCTCCTCTCAGCATTTGGCCGACGCGGCGTTTAGTTTGAAGGGAACTCTTTCCCTCTATTACAGCATCCCACCTCCTGTGTGGTGAGCTCTCTATGGATCCTCCTCTTTGATTCCTATCAGGCAGCGAGAGGCGGCCTAATGAATCAGTTATTGATGTATACATGCAGCGGCGGAGGTTCTAGACGACGCCCCCCCCCCAACCCCACCCCCACACACACACCCACACACCACTCCGGCAGCGCTGTGTTACGTGGGCCTCTGCCTTTCATCTCTCTGATGTATGTGTGTGTGTGTGTGTGTGTGCGTGTGTGTGTGTGCGTGCAAGTTTCATCATCCGAAGTAGAGGCCCGTGCGTGAAAAGCGTTTTAGTGTACTACAAAAGGAAACGTGGTCCATGATGAAAGGGTAAGCACTCACTCGAGTCGTGACATTTTGCGCCAGGATACACACGAGAGAAGAAGAGCGATTGGGTCAACGTGGTTGCTCTTTGACGCCAGGCAACATCCAAGATCAGAGCGGGCTTTAGCAGAGCGACCGCTGGGCGCTTCCCTCTCATGCTGCATGTCTTGTTAAGGTATGCCAGCTCTTTCCTCTACAAGCCCTTCAATTAACCAGAGCCCACGGTGCTCCTAACCTTGGGTTTTTCTTTTCATTATTTCACTGAGGACGATTCACAGAACAGAACGGAATGCAAACAACAATCGCCTTCAAATGCCATCTGTAAATTAATCATAAGGTGTTTTTTGCTTTTTAAATACCACATGTTCTGAATAACTTATGTAGTCCATTATGAAAACACACGCACGCACGCACGCGCGCACGCACGCACGCACGCACGCACGCACGCACGCACGCACGCACGCACGCACGCACGCACGCACGCACGCACACACACACACACACACACACACACACACACACACACACACACACACACACACACGCGCACACACGCAAACACACACTATGCAATTAACCTAAGATAGTTTTTGTCTTGACCATAACAGAGGAATATTGGAGATCCCATAATATGTGAGAATGACCTTTGACTGGTATTTATACCAAAGGACATGAAGACTAGATCAATAGAGACCATTGATCCAGTATGGACCTGGTTCAATTGTAAACCTTTCTATGGATCCATCGTTAAAAAGTGCATCATCATTAAGTTAGTAATTGAACCTTTTTTAAGGCAATTATGCTGTACAAGTATGTAAATAACAACATAACATAACATAATAGCAGTACACAATGGATTTTATTGTTAATCCCAACACACATGATTTACAAACCAATCATAAATATATCTGAGGTGGAGCTATGGACGCCCATTCCTATTCCAGGAAAAGTTAGTGGCGTTATTTATCATTTTCCTCAATGTCATTTCAGCTCTCTTCCTTCCTTCCATAAGAGCAGAGCTGGAAGGTTTATTGTGGTGGATTTATACCGTCTGCCTCGCTGCTATGACTCCTTCTGAGTGATCCTCCGGAGTGTTTTCAACCAACACAGAATGAAAACCACCGGTGTGTGTCATTAAGATCCTCGCCGGATACCGTCATCATCATCACCACCACAATCATCACCACCACCACCACCACCACCACCACCACCACCACCACCATCATCATCAGCACCATCATCTTCTTCATTATCTTCGCCCCCCAGTGGTGACGGTGATGTGAGGCCCGCGTCACGCTGGGCTTCAGTTCCCGCTCCCAGACTCTCACTCCCTGTGGTGCGGCCAGCCCTCCAGGCGGACATCTCCAGACGTCAGAGGTCACGGTGATGGCTCCC
>NC_140284.1:1424307-1426807 GCF_964030765.1 Micromesistius poutassou
AGCGCCTCACGATGATGTGGTCCGTGTAGTTCAGTGATCAGAGCAGCTGGTTCTTCCTGCTCACGGAGACGATTTCCACCAGATATTATTGATGTTACCAGAGAAGAAGCAATAACCTTTTTCCGCACTGACCCGTTGCTCTGTTCCAAATTCAAGGTATGTTTCTAGGTGCGGTCTTTCACAAAACTTGTGTGTTAAAATCTTGGATAGAAAGACATTTAGTCGATGTTACCTTTGATATTCTAATCGTAAAGTTGTACGTAAATGTGTAACATTAGGACATCCCACCACAGCATTGCTTGGCTTCTACAAGGAAAAGCCTTTAAGTTATACAATGTTTTTTTTGTGGGTGTGGTCTTCTTCATTTTTAAACCATTAAAGAGGATCCAATGAAGGTCAAACGCAAACTGTGTCAACAGCAGCTGCTTTATCACAGCACCTGCGCTGGACAAAACCATTCACAACCATTCACTCCGTTGGAACTCTGTAGTGATTGTCAGCGTTAACCTAAAAGGTGAAACGGTGCATTCACACGTTCCTTCCATCTGTAATCAGTGAAATGCTACATTCTCTTTATCGATGCAGATGATGATCCGATGTGTATCACACGTACTACTGCTTAATCAGGCAGAACGCAGCTCTCCCTCTTTATAGACACCGGACACTGATTGATTTAATAGATATTATGTTAATGACAGTATAGTATATAATGGTAGATAAGGATAAGGCTTATAGTTGCTCATATTTTCTGTCAAATTGAATGCAGGCGCTGACGTGAACGGATGCACACGGTGTGGTTCCATATGGTGGGAGTTCATTTGTTTGTAGCGGCGGTATGTAATTCAGCAGATGAGCTGCACCTCACTCAATGACAGCTGTTTGATTAGTTTCAGGCGTTTGAATCTCGCAGAAGTCACAATACATTATGCATCGTTGAGCCGCACATGCTAATGAAATATGTGATCAGACCACGATCAGGGCCTGGGCCCTCCACCACCGCATTACCAAATCATTATCCACGCTACAATAAAGACATAACCGCCCACCACACCTCCCCGCCCCCCCCCCCCCCCCACCACCCCTCCCCCCCGGCCTCCTGTTGCTCCGGGCCACACTCACACATCCATTACACAAAGGTCACCTTGCACTTCCAGCTCGCAAAGTTGTCTGGCCGGTGCCAAAGAGCCCATGCATTAACCTGGTAGAGGGAGGGCAGGGGAACGGGGAGCGCCGCTGGGGGCCCTGGCCTCACCTGAGCCCCAGGCCCGGCCCCCCCCCGGGCCCCCCGGCCCCCCCCGGGCGCCCCCGGCTCTCTGACACCCCGGCCCTCTCTCCTCTCCCCTCCCTCCGCCAAGGGCTTTACCTCCAAAGGTCACCTCCTCCGCCGTTTACTTTGAATTGGAGTGCAGAACTTCTGAGCACAAAACAATAGAAATCTTGTTCATGTGTGGGATAAGTACATAGAAGAGAGGTGTTACAACTGTTTAAAGACAGCTGGACTCTTTGTTTGTGTAACGCAACATGCACACACACTCTTGGTACTGGGCGGTTCCATACGAGCCGTCCACTGCCGCTCCAGCATCGCTCTCAGCACGAGTCACTTTACATTCAGGTGAGCGCTGGTCTCGTGCGTCCGTGCAGCGCCACGTCAACGAGTCCGAATGTAATTCAAAGTCAAAATTGATACCGTTATTTTCAAATGGATTTGCATAATATAATAAAGTGCAGGAGCCCAGCCTGCGTGTGACGCCGTGGTAGGACCGCTGCGGAGAGAGAGAGAGAGAGCCGAACAACACCTGAAGGAACGGGACGGGGCGGAACAGCGAGGCGTGTGGAGACGCTTCTCCCTGTGTCTCCAGGGGCGTGAGGCTCCTGGTGACGGCGTGAGGGGGGGGCTTAATGCGGCGTCGCGGCGTGGGTTTTGTTTATGCCACCGGATGTTTACTGGAGCGGGCGAGGTTACGGTTTTAAGGCTGTCTTTTTGTTTGTTCATCAGATTAGACTTCCTCTTCATTTCCACGAGGCACATGCTAAAATTGGCGCCCTGGCATTAATCATAGAATACCCAGGGCTGCAGAGGGGTGTGCGTGTGTGAGCGTGTGTGTGTGCGTGGTTTTTGGTTTGTGCATGTATTTTTGTTTGTGTATGGGTAGACATGGGTATTTGGTCGTGTCTCAGTGTGCAAATATTTGTTTGTTTGCATTAGTGTCTGTGTGAGGATGAGTGTGTGTGTGTGTGTGAGTGTGTGTGTGTGTGTGTGTGTGTGTGTGTGTGTGTTTTTCTAGCCTCGTGAGACCCTCCAGATATTCATGTTTATGGTTTTTCAATGACAGTCTGGCTTTGGCTGGGCAGCAATGGATTTCCAAATATGGTCGCAGTCTTTTGTGTTCCAGCCAATCAGAACGACGCTCTTGCTCTTTTCTTGCGGAATCTGTTTGTAAGTGAAGCAAAAAGCTATTATTCTCTGAGACAAGCCATCTGTGCACATTTTTGTTATTCT
>NC_140284.1:1431807-1434307 GCF_964030765.1 Micromesistius poutassou
CCCTGCATGCTCTCGGTCTCTCGGTGTGTTTGCGTGCGAGCGCTGCTGACATTCTCACGGTTGCGGCAGCTAACCTCCTCCTCCTCCTCGGAGGAGCATAATGGCTGCCGTTGATTTGAATGTCACCGCTGATAGCTGTTCATTAGCGTCTTGGCTGATTGTCTTTGTTGTGCTCGGTGTTTTAAACACCGGGCTAATCGTGTGCAAGGTCAGGTTCACCCGGCCTCAGGGGAACGGAACAGTTTGGATTAATGCTGCAGACATATTCAAATGGAATACAATCCAGTCTAGTCTAACTAATCTGATTGAATTGAATCCGGTGTGGTTTTGTCTATTCTAAAGGCTTTTTTCTAAAGTCCTAGGATTTTCTTTACATTGTTTCACATTTAATGCACAATTTCGATTCACTCACTTTAGTAAATGTCCACACTCTGGTATTATTTATATGTCACAGATGTACTTTTATCTTGTCTCACAGTGTGCCATTTACTTGCTCTTGAAATCATTTTCACACTTACTGCAAACATGGGAAGCCAAAGGTTACCAAGTCCTTATCAATGTCAAAGCAAAAAGTTACAAATGCCTCTTCTACTGTACCCTTTCACAGGGCTTGTTAGGAAATATATTTCCTGTTACTTCAGTTATTCAGAAAGGGCTTTCATTTAGTGTAATGTCCAGCAATTTACAGCTCAATGTTCAATTTGTGTTTAGGGCATCCTGCTCAAGGATGTGAATATAATCAGGTTCAAACCAAGAACCTTTTGGCTGGGCCACAAACAAGCTACAAGTCTACCCCCCCCTCTATCCAGCTAACACGTATGCTTGCAATAGCAGTGCAACGCTCTGTGGTGCTGACAATAGAGGCTGTTCAGTGGGAGCAATGCAAGATATTAGCTGCCACTATGTTTACATAATGTCCTTATATATTTAAGAAATGATTTTCATTCATGTATGCATGGCTGTGCACAGTTTAATGACTAGATTAATGAGATTATGTGTATTTAATTAAACCGCATTGTTAGATAACAACGGGCCGTTAGAACAAGAGATACAGTAGGCCTACTTTCGATTAGAAGACTAGAAAACCATGACATGAAGTCATCGCTTGGAAGATCAACTGCTGTGAACATATTGATGAGTTTCACAAAGGGAATGTAAATTAGTGTTTTGCTTCTGACGAGGTTAATTAGGAACCTGACATGCCGTTTTGCATGTGCAATGGTCACAATATCCCGTAGCACTTTACAATAACTGCCACCTTAAAGCATTACTAAAGCAGTTGTGAATACCAAATGCATTGAATACTCATTGGTAAACAGTTATTATTCAGTTAAAAACTATTAATGAAATAATGAGATAAAAGTCGATAAGAAGATCATTTATTTGATAAGTTGATGATTGACGCACTAGTTAGAATGTGTTAACAACGCTTTATAAACAAAATACGCTGCAATTCATGATTAGTTCCGGTAGTTACAACGCATTGGTTTAGTTTTCACGTTATCTGACAAGGAATTTATACGTAATAGCTGGATCGATCAATTCAGGTAGTAAGAAAGCATTGATCAAGACTTTTTTGTCAGCTCATCTAAAGTGTGGGCGTACCATGTGCAGCAGTACCAGGAAGGAACTAGTACGAAGAAGTAAGCCATGGATATTTCTCACTTTCAGATGAAAAATTACTTAAGTAATGCTATCTAACTCCCTGAACTAATCAAGACTAGCAGCATTATTACATATATATATATATATATATATATATATATATATAAAGCATTAACACATTGTATATAGCTTTTAAATGATCAATGCACGCTTTGTAAATTATCTTATAAACCTCTAGGTCATTATCTTATTCATCATGAATACTTATTATAGTAAGTAATCTTTATTGTCATTGTACAGACAACAAAATGTTGTTATGAATAGCCTATTGAGTATTAATGTAGGAACAATACTGTGTGTGATGAATTCACTATTTACTACTTTATTTATGCTTCAAAATTGCTGTTTTTATGAAGTGCTTAGTTCTTATATCTTATTTAACTAGCCCAGTATTGTGTAACAATGACATCACCTTATACTGAGACTAGGATCTGAACCCATGATCTGACTCCTCCCCTTTCTAAGCCAGCGCTAATTACACCATTAGGCATTGACCAGGTCATCCCAGCCTCTGTTTAACTACAACTCTATTCTTTTGCAGTATTTCCGTTTTTACATATTCCATTTGCTTTGGGAAATGTGTTGAATTTATGAATACTTTGTGAATTTGTTGATGAGGGTTATTATATTTGTATTTTACTACCAAAGTATGAAATGTTTTACTTTTAAAAACGACCTATTCATAGAATATTATAATTTCAATTATTATATTATAAATTAAACCAATTATAATAAATATATTAATACACATGCAATGTACAGCAATACTTCAATATGAGTTTTGAAGATTAACTCTTTTAATCCAGTTTTTGTTTTGAGTCCCGAGGGAGCGATT
>NC_140284.1:1439307-1444307 GCF_964030765.1 Micromesistius poutassou
ACTGGTCTGTACCCTGTACTGGTCTGTAGCCTGTACTGGTCTGTACCCTGTACTGGTCTGTATCTTGTACTGGTCTGTACCCTGTACTGGTCTGTAGCCTGTACTGGTCTGTAGCTTGTACTGGTCTGTAGCCTGTACTGGTCTGTACCCTGTACTGGTCTGTAGCTTGTACTGGTCTGTAGCCTGTACTGGTCTGTACCCTGTACTGGTCTGTAGCCTGTACTGGTCTGTATGGTGCCAGTAGGGGTACTTCCAAAATGATCTCATCGTCTACGACAGCCCAAAGTAGCCGAGAGGCAAGTGAAGAGGTTCCTAGATAGATCTATAAATTGATTTTAGTTATTAAGTCTGTGAAACTTTAGGTCATATCTTACAAGTAAGACAGCAATCCTAAAATAAGATGAGACAGTGTCCTCTCTAGAGCTGTTTGTTTGTAACATGGCATGTAAACAAAGAACGTGGAATGGGTCGGCAAGCAATTGTTATTGTAGAAAACTCTATTACAGGATTAGATTTTATTGATAATATTATTTACATCATTATTGATTGATTAGCATTGACAATTTCCAATATGTCCAGGTAATTTAAGCTATCAACTAGTTGAAATGTTACATATTGTTACTTTGAACAGCCAAACCACTAATAAGCAGTTAACCTTTCTACATTGATTTCCATTGAAACGGTACAGTTGCATCCACAATAAAGTCATTGGAAAACTAGCCCCTCTAGCCCCTCAGGGGCTCAGCGCTCAAGGAGTGTGCTATACTGATTGCAGATAATGTGATAAGACTTCCAGGTATCAGCACTTAGCAACCCCCCCTCTTAAGGCTAGCACCATTACCTTACTTATTGACCATGGTAGAGGTTCAGCTTTTACCGTAATTACATCACTTTGGAGTCATTATTGAAATGCCCAACAGCTGTTGAATGCGTTAAACATGAGCCTTTTCACCATTTGCGGTTTTACTGAATGCCCAGAATGAACACACCAACACATGATGGCTGCTCGCTGTCTCCATGGCAGCGGCGTGGGCCGGCTCGCTTTCCTTTGGTGTCGCACAGGAAAATAGTCTCTCCATCCTCTCTGGTGGTGTCAGCATTTATTATTTGTGTCACACCATGACCGCGGGCGACGGGCGAGGACACCTTCATCTTCATGGCGGGCTCCGTTCGTCTGGCGGCGCTCTGTGTGAGCCCACTGGGCTCTGTGGGAAAGCGTTCTATTAGCCGCCGTGACTCAGGCGGGGCTGATGCAATCACTGGAAAGGTATAGTTCTCAATGAGCTTCCAATGCGACAACAACGTGCACTCTGTGAGCGCGCGGCAGCGCCGAGCGCATTCAGACACTTTGACCTTTTCAGCTGTCTGTGGGAATTCGCCGAAGAGTGTCTTAGTTTGACCCGAGATGATGAGCCCATTTGTCGGCTTTTCAAAGAGTAGTTTTACACGCTCGGTAATTGGTAGAGGGAAGTGATTTATGTTGCAGTTGTAAAGAAAGAAAAAAAAGTTTACAAATCGATATTAAGGTGGATTTACTATGGTTTAAGGGCAAACAAAGTGATCTGTGTGAATTTAAACAATATACTCAAACTACATTCCAGACCACAACGGCTTGAAGACTATGCTAAAAATAAAGCAGTATGCTGTAAAAGAAACAACAAATCTGAACTAAATGTGTGTGACCTAGAATCATTAGTCTGATATGAAACCTGAGAACACAAACAAAAGCCAAACACACAGTCTCAGGTGACCAGCTCAAATGGGTTACACAAACACATTCTTGTGTTACAAATGCGCCTTAATTCTAAACAATCAGACTTGTGTACCGTCTATGAAAGACAAATTACGTAACATAAAAGATGAATGGCTTTCCGAGCTCAGGAGTGCAAACTCACGTGGCACTACTACAACAACTGATAGATGTCCTTTTTTGATATGTATACACACAGATGCTTTAAATCCATTGATGTATCTAGGCCTCGTTAATGGATCATCTGTTCAGATGACTCCTTAACCAAATCAATACATTCGAAATATGTAATCAATATGTCACGGTTATGGGTTGGTGTCACATAATTCACTTCCTGTTCCTTGTCGTCCCGGGTTCGTCTTGTGATTATGTGTCTCCGCCCCTCACCTGTGTCTAGTTTGTGTTTTGTCCAATGTCCGCCTGCCTCTCGTTTGTACCTCGTTCCCTGCCCACCTGTGTCTTGTTTAGTCTGGTGTATTTAAGTCTCCCCCTTTGTTTCCGTCACGGCTCGGTCATTGTACATACTACCTACACACTTGAGGGTGTAGTTTGTCACAGTGCTTTTTTGCCTTGTTCTTGTTCATATGTCATGTAAGTAAGTAAGTAAGTAAAGCCTTTTGTTGTGAATCCACCTCGTCGTGCGTTTGGGTCCTACCAAACCTTGTAGCCCGCTCTTGACACAATAAAAACACAAATAGATAACAATTCATTGAACAAAATTCTCAAAGCAAACTACTAAGTGCAGAATACTGGATGGAAAACGAAATAACCTTTGTAGTGATAAACTGGCAAAGTTCACAGTGCACACACACACACACAGACCAAGGCTGGTTATTAATTATAAGTCATGCATAATAATGTTCAGGTCCCGGTTGTACAGCCAGTGCAGACCGCTTGGGCGAAGCAGTGGGGCTGACCTAATTCCCTCTCCATAACAAAGCACTCTCACCATGAGGCTGAGGCGAGTACGTCTGGAACAGATGACTGCTCGGAGGAGAAGACGGAGCATCTGACGAACATATGCGCTTGTCACGCTTTGTGACGACCACGTTCTCACAGTAAACTGCCCCGATATACACTCTGTTTAAATATCACTTAGCAACAGGTCCGGCTGTGTTTCTGGCTGTCGTATATATCAGGGTTTTGTTGGTTGAGTACAAAAAGACAGATCCACACACACACGCTTTTCCTGATTCCTGAATTAAACAAATGTGTACGTTTAAACTGAAACTGAACACTATCCTTTATCTTCAGAGACCAAGCACCTCTTACAAATGATGCCTCCATTTTGGAAGTGGAATTGGGATGTTGGTTGTTGTGTTTTTTAGGTCATAGTTTTGCAATTAATATTGAATTGATTTGTCATTCAGGGGAGTTCAGAGTTTGGACTAGCGTAGTATAACGTATATTTACTTTGATTTAGGATTTTACAGGACTACAACTCTCTTGAGTCCTCTCCTGAGTCCTCTCTTGAGTCCTCTCCACATGGCTAATTAATATCGCTAACAAAATCCCATGAGGCTTTTGATGTACAAGCCCTATATCAGAGCTGTACAGATGGAGCAAGTGGAAAGTATTCACAGTGTCTGTAATAAACGGAATGGTAAGCAGCTCACAAGGCAGATATGCCGACACGCTCAGAGAGAGGAACTGGCTGTCACGTTTTCTAATTGGCCACCATTCACCAAACACTGAACCTCGGCACAAATTAAAAACAATAGCGGGTTCCCTACAGCTACGTGCACTTCATCGCACACACACACACGCGCGCCTCAGCCGACGGGTAACGCACCACTTCATCTTCAGAATCGGATTCATTTGGTGCACCCTTTTAAAATGTGATTTCCCCGGACACACGTTGCTCCAAACTTAACATTTAGTGCTGCAGACCAATTACATTCATTTGCACCATCATCACCGTCTGAGCTTCAGTCAGAGGCCCGCTGGCACGACTCCACACGGACGTGGGGCCCTAGCGCACGTATTCCTCCGTTGCGTCGGTTAACGAAGGAGGAAAAGAATGGTGTATAGTCATTTCATTTTCACTTTTGCCATTGTTTTGTACACACCAACGTCATTAGTGGACTCGTTATTCTGCTAGGATGTCTGGCCGGTCTTTCCCTCTTGCACTGGTATGGCTGGAGGAGAGATCCCTGCTGTGTGCGCGCTCTCTGTTTCCTCCTGTTCTGACGCAGACTTTGCTCAACTTTTTAAGGGTTTAGGGTGAAGTGATGCCCTTGAATCCGGGCTGTCTGAGGCTGTTAGGGGGAGAGCGGCCTGACGTATGTATCCCTGGTAGCACTTTAGGATAACTGCCCATTTGAAGCATTAATAAAGCAGGAGAACAAAGTGAATTTCTAATTTATAAAGCATTATTCATACATATACGAAAACTCATTAGTAAGCTCTTCATAAGCAGCTTTAAATGAGTAATAAGATAATTAGATAGTTCATTAGATCATTTATAAAGGGTAAGTTAATCATTTACAAACTATTTATAATTAGTAAATAATGCTTTTGTATGATCTTATCTCAATGTAGGCTTATCTATGCTACACTTTGTATTCATACATTGCATGTAACGACTGGGTTGACCAATTCAAGGCAAAGGTTAAGTCGTGTGTGTGAGCTCATCGAAAGCCTTACTAAGTGTATTTGTGAATTACATTTAAAGGCTATAAATACCCAAAGTACCATTTCAGCAGTATCAAGTAGTAAGTAGTGAGGCATACAGTCATTTGCACTCACTGCTAATCGCTAATCATGATGTGCAGCATTATTAAGTGTTTATCAAGCATTATTAACACATTTTGAATAGTTTGAAAATCATCAACTTTCACTTTAAATGGTCTGATAAACCGTTTTCTTATTATCTAATTAAGTATTTATTTACTGATTATTATTGTTTACCGATGACTATTAAATAAGCAATGATGCTTCAAAAATTCTATTTACTTATATACTTTATTAATGCTTCAAATTCACAGTTATTCTAGAGTGCTACTGTATAATTTCTCCATTAAATCTCATTCAAATGTATTGTTTATTATCTGGCCTGTCCTTGACATTTTGATCTGAAACATCTTTTGCCAATTACCTGTGATGACACACATATACCAAACACACATACCTGTGTGCGTGCACACACACAGTCGTGCGCACACACATTTTAAAAGGTGCTTTGTTCCTTTTAAGAGACATTCTGTTTTATTGTGGCGTCTCGTTCAGTCGATGTTTCCTGAGATTGCGC
>NC_140284.1:1446807-1448483 GCF_964030765.1 Micromesistius poutassou
GAATTCTGAATCAAATAAATCAAAATTCTTAATGAAACGTCTGACTTAGAGAATAGGGATGAATCAGGACACCAGATAGTCCTTGTTGGGGTGGTCCAGAAACTGAATCTGCACATTGATTCAAAAATACAAAAGTAATAGAAATTTGAATCGTTTACATTTTGTTCAGGTACACTCAAGCTAAATGCCCTCCAGGAGAATCGGAACAAGGAAGTCATTTGACAAATTGCATTGGTTAAAGTTGTATTAGTGATGCCAGGAGAGACTGTTACAATGGTTTGATCACCGGTATTACTCATTAAAACTGCCTGGATTAAGCATTACATTTCCACTGGAGTCCCCCCGTGCTAAAAATGGAAGCACTAAGATACTTTGGATAGAATTGGCCACCAAATGGCATCTTTATTACATTAGCGTGTGTGGTTTTTTTCAGGTACTAAATCCCCATTGGGTTGAGGAACAAGTTACAGGCTGTAATTTGACACAGATTTTTGAATAATTTTAATAATGTGTGTGTGCTACTGACGACTCAGACGATATCCTAATACGAAAATAATGGCAAACACAGGAGGTAGCCGAAGTCGTACCCTGATTATCTGTCTCTCCCGGGACTGCACACTCACAACACAACACATCCCCTGTAACCTGTTCTGATAAGCAACAACAGTGACGTCATTCACTGGAAGCTTGTCAGTTGACCTACTGTTCAAGTGAATTTAATGCATTTACCTGAACAGTACTTATACAGTCACGTGATTCCTTTGCTTTAGGTTTGCAGGCGCATAATCAATATTGTAAGATTGAATAATTACTGAGTTGTCTTTGTGCCACTTCTAGCGTATGACTTAATTTTTATGCTCAAAAAACGATGATGATCTCTTTTGTTCTGTTCTGCTACAGCATGTAACGTGCAGCTAACTTGTCACCTACTGGTGTAATTTCCGTGTACATGTCCTCCTTCTGGCCAATCAAATGGACTCTTTTCCAACATTATTAAGGGTATTATTCATTTTAACACCTACCTGCATGTCTGCTCGGCGTCTGACAGACTGAGCCTCTCCACCCCCCTGTCCCCCTCGTCCATCATACCGTAAGTGTTCTGTATTTTACACTGACTGAACTAAACAGATTTAAAATCTAAATCTTAAAACGTGTGCGGTTGGATACAGATCATCTTCAAATTATGATTCCACAAATCAATTGCACAAAATAATGAAGCCATTCCCAGCTGGCGCTCAGAACGTTCTGAATCTCTTCACTCAAAGGAACTGTGGTCTGCACAGGAAGCCTCGTGAGCCATACGAGACTGGAGCCCTGACGTTGATGTCCCCCATCGCCCGGGCGTTGATGTCCCCCATCGCCCGGGCGTTGATGTCCCCCATCGCCCGGGCGTTGATGTCCCCCATCGCCCGGGCGTTGATGTCCCCCATCGCCCGGGCCCTGCTCCAGCCTGTCTGGTGCAGCTTCTGTGTGAATGTCCTTCTTCCCCTCAATCAAATGGACTCTACTTTAAGTTATTATGAATTCCCTTTTTCTTCATCCTTCATCTCTTCAACGATCACTGTCGACATAATGTCGGTGATTCAGGGCGTTTTGACCAATGATTGGGCATGCAGAAGCTGTCAATCAATCAAGGGGGGCGGGTTTACAGAGGGTTTATGGATGCAATGCGGTTT
>NC_140284.1:1448683-1458683 GCF_964030765.1 Micromesistius poutassou
AAAAAACAATCAATATCAATAACTGGAAAAAAATAAATAATGATTCAACCCCACAGACCACAACAGACCAGCAGCAACACTACCTGCCGCACAGCAGGGGTGTTCAGCATGCCTAACGTACCCCCCCCACCAACAACACCCCCCCGCCCCCCCCACCCGGACGTCCTGCCAAGGTAAACACAGAGAGAGAGAGAGAGAGAAAGGTCAGGGAGCTATCGACAGGCCCTGCTTAGCACGGTGACATTTGAGCCTGGCCCCGCGTGTTTTATTAGCCGTTCGATATCTGATGGCCAGCACGCAACATGAGCGGCCAATCGGCAGAGCGCTGGGGGGCGGGGGGGGGTCGGGGGGGCGGGGGGGGGGGGGCCTGTGATGCTACATTGGAAGCAAGTTGGGGGTCCGGGGGCCAGACGCACTGAGTCGGCGGCTATAGGTGACCTTCTGTGGATTATTGGCGACGGGGCGGGAGTGTGTGTGTGTTAGCGGGGGGGGGGCGGGGGGATGGATTGCGGCTGAGGACCACTTCCTCTTCAGCCTCTTGGTCACGGAAGACGACCACGTGTCCTAAAACTCTTGCCAAGCGTCTGACCTTTGAGGTTTTTTTTCTACCAACTTTTCCCTGAGTGCTCTGTGGGTCGGAGGTGAGGCGGTGCGTGGTGCCACGTGGTGACGCTGGGCCCGTGGACACACAGGGAGCTGCTCAGCTGTCTTCATTGCATTCCTGTTCAATCAAATATCGATTTTTTTTTTGATCTAATGGGTGAGCTTTACAAAAAGGTCAAATGTCTTGTGTATTTTCTTACATATTTTGGACAATTCAAACCCCCCCCCCCCCCCCCAAAAAAAAACCATCATACACGTTATCTATTGTACACTATGGCATCTGGATGAATGCTGTATACTTGCTGTATATTTAAGCAATAGATCACGACAGGCTGTGGTATGCGGTCATTATACCACAGTTAAGGGGCGTTGTCCGTCCCTTCACTGTGGTATAATGAACGTATACCACTGACTGAAGTGATCTATTGCTTTTATAAAACGGTTACGTAAGTATGGTGAAATGAAAGTCATAGACACCCTCAATTTTGAAAAAGCTAGAAAGTCGGAAAAGCATTTTTTTTAACGAATACAAAAAAGTAGTCCCTCCTGGCTGCCTGCAAAGTGTACGGCGGTTGCTATGCAACACACGGTAGCGTCCTTCAGAGAGAAGGCTAGAGACGGTAGCTCGGTTCGCCGGCAATTTAGCCTACTATCGAGTTCACTCACCGTGTGCCTATTGCTTTACAACATTTCCACCCCCTCCAGCAATCAACATGTTTTTAGGCTTCAGTGAACGATGCTATTGCTTTTATTTATAAATAAACAACAGTTCAAGTTAGGCGCGGAGTGATACTGGACTCTGTAAACTGAACGGGCGTCATAGCTGTGTGTATACAACAGTTGGGAACCAATCAGATTGGTTCCCAACAATTTATTTAAGCCACCCGTTTTATAAATGTATATACATATATATACTAAGTAGTAAATATAGTAAGTATATATATATATATATAGATATATATATATAGATATATATATATATATTTACTTACTTCCTGCCGTTTTTTTTTTACTGCAATTCTTCAGTTGAGTGTTTTCCTGGCGCCGGGTTGGTTACGAATAAAACAAAAATGTCTGACACTGAATCAGAGACGGCCCCCCCCGCACCACGCCTCCTCCTCCTCCTCCTCCTCCTCCCTCCACCCGCGCAACACATCTCTCACCACCTTGCTCCTCCGAGATCCTCAAGTCATCTATAAAAGATGCCTTGATGCTGGTGTTGTTATACACGGTCACAGTCTTCAGCTTCCACTTCCGCACACTGCGCACAGAGAGCGTCTCACTCTCTCAAATATACCAGTAATTTTCACTCTGCCGTAACCAGGGAATACGACTGGAAGAGGTGTGTTGGGGAGATAAAAGAATATTATAAATCTGTAAAAAAAAAAAAAAAAAACACCTTAGGAGTGAAATAGATTTTGCCTCTCAGACGGCAATATCTGTCTCTCGATACACTCCAAGTTGTGTGATACTATATTAAGTCGTGTAATGGTATCAGATCTAACGACGCCTGGTTGTGCTGCACAGCCCGCTACGAGTTGCTTAATTAAGCAATCTTACACTCGTGTACCGATAATGACATTCAAGAACGCCATCGAGTGTAAGATTGCGATTCAATAACACAAACCATCTTCATTATCAACAATATTGTAAAATATGTTCATATTGTGGGTTAATTTGCCCTCAAATTCAAGCTTTCTGCCCGAGTTCATCTCCATCAGAAAAATAGTTCCTATAGTAACGATACTCTTGGTCAGTTGAACGTTGTTATGGAAACTAGGCTCATGAAAGTTAGTTTCGGCTAGTTAGCGTAGCGATACTTTCTGTAATTAGGCACGCTCTTTTTGTCCGTTCTTTCACCAGGCATTTAAACACGCTCGAGAATGGGAATTGAGCAATCGGCGTGCTTGCTTAAACTTGCGTGTTATTGAATGCACTGTATAAACCTCCACTGGGCGGTACCACGACCCACCAGGTCCGGTACTGCAGCGTGGATCTGCACCATACTGTGTGAACGTGTGGACACTATATGTATTCCCCACTTGTTGTTCTACGCCCGCAGACGAGCGCGGCCAAACAACTGTCCTTGAACTGAGGCCAAGTTACCCACGCTTATTCCTGGACACTTTAAATACCACCGTTTTCACCTGAACAAGCTGAGAAGTTGTTTGGGGTGAATAATAAACTCCACCAGCTTAAGGTCGGCCAGCCCCAACAGGTGCATTTTTGTACGATGCCAAAGCTCTCAAGCCTCTTAAGCTCTCAAGGCCAGAGTCCTGGACGACAACGCCAGACGCTCCCTGCTTACATAATGCTGCCGTTTCAGAGGACGACAACATCTCTGAGAGGACGGTGTTGTGTCTCGGGTGGACTGCACAGCCAGGGCCAAAGGTACAGGTTCTTCCACAATGTCCACAATATACCTGCAGGCACCCTGCTCCACACCGGGTGAAAGCTTCTCTGAAGTGACTGTGATAATAATGTGATAATCATATACATTTTTATGTTTATGTTTATGACTCATATACAATGTATTATTATTATTATTATTATTATTATTACACATATGCATCAATTCTCAATGGAAACAAATGTGTTTGTTGTTGTCCAACACCACATCACATTACTACTATACATGATTGGTCAATTCACTAGTTTTGATTCATCTCCCCACCCATGAAGACCCCCCCCCCCCCCCCCCCATCAAACATACACACTGACACACACACACACACACACACGCACACGCACATACACACACCATATCCAGTAGGCATGACAATCCGAGGAAATTCACCAGATGTTAGACTGTGTTAATGATTTCACTCACAAAGATCACTCATATAATAATATTTTGTGATGCTTATTATGCAAATCATAAACATTTCAGCAACCACAGCTTTGATGAAACTTTATAAAGTATTATCAGTATAAAGTATACATTTAACCCCGGGCTGCAATGCCACAACAACACTGATTGTTGTGGGAGAGGAGAGAGGAAGCACTGCATTATGTTAAAGCCACCTCGCCATTGAACACGCGTTTAACCGCTGCAGCCTTCAATCAGCCCGCCTGCGTTGTGATGAGAATTTGGCAACGGAGTGTAAAGGGTAATTACATGTCTGCCGTTCGTGCTTTTATGTCCCACTTCAGAGAGAAAAGTACAGTGTGTTCCTTTTGTGAAGGTCCGTAGATTTCTAAAAGCACACAGAAACACTGGGTATTGACTACAAATTTAAAAGTAATTTGTAAACTCTACCATGGATCCCCCTTTTTTAAGTCATTCAGCCGTAGCTAGGCGCAAATAATCGGTGAAATGGCTTTCCTTTGTCAAGTGAGAGCTTCCTGCTTTCTGGTAAGGGAGGGGGTCAGTAATTAGACACACTGTTAGTCATTACACAAATACACACACACACAAACACATACACACACACACGCACACGCACAAACACACACACACACACACACACACACATACACACACACACACACACACACACACGCACACACACACACACACACACACACACGTACACACTAACACTCACACGCACACACACACACACACACACACACACACACACACATACACACGCACACACAAACACACATACACAAACACCAAACAAGGTTTGTATTCATTCATTCATTCATTTTGTATTCTGTTCATGAATTTCAAGCCAAATACATAATATATAATAAACTTAATTGCTGTTGATTGATTTAGTCAAAGCATGCATCTTACCCAAAAATTTATTTTCAATAATGATCTTCTAAGTTAGAAAAAATATGTATAACAGTTGTTTATATTATGCATGCCAAAAACCATAATTTGCACTTATCTTCCAATAGGGTCAATTATTCAATAAGTATTCTAAATCTCCTGATGTAAGCAAGAGAACTATTAACACTAAGGCTAATACCAATGTACCCACATTAACCAAGAAACCAATCAGAACGTACACCCAGGAACGATTACAGCCTGAGTACAGTGGTAAAACAGCAGTTAAATATTGAAATGCTTTTGGCTCTCTCCTTTCCTCTCTGTACATTAAAGATTTGCTCTAATTCCCTGGCATCCATCGACAAATGTTTTATTTTTTTCAGGTTCACATTATAGACAGGCACATTGTGGATGTCTGTATTAAGCCGAGGGCTTAACTCACACTAAGTAGAACAGATCTCCCTTCAACACCCAATTGGTCCGGACGCCTGTGGGTGAGTTATAATGTGGTACGTCCAACAGTTTACAGGTGAGGCAACGCTCAGTGGTTTAAAAGTGGCCATCTCTGTCTTAAAAAACATGATGCTCATTTGAACTCTTCTCCTCCTCCCGACTGCGCTGCCATTAATCACCAACAGGGGAGGGAGGGGGGGCGGTGTGGGCGTGGGCGCGGGCCGTGTGCTCTTAATACAGCCGTTCCCTTTCGCTTTCCCCGTCGACCCGATCTCGAAAAATGAAACCTGATATGAAACTGAGCCAGACTCTGAGCCAGAAAAAAAATGAAAAAATATTGGACGGCGACGGCGAGGGAAATTGATGGCGATGGAAAGAGGGAGAAAGAGAAAGAGAGTGTGTGTTCCATCAGAGTCTACCTTGCCAAGGCAATATGGGCTCCCCATCTCGGCGGCCTAATGGGAGATGGACAGTGATGGACAGCGCGTGTGGGTTGCTTATTAATCCTGGAGAGGCAATTGGAGAAGCTCCATCGACCGGCAGTAAATTAAATAAAGGCCCTATCCTGAAATGGCATTATTCTCCCTCAACTCGCCCTCTGTCCCCGCCGGGGATTACAACAAATAAAACGTGGTGGGGATGGTAGGCCGGTGGCTGGAGGTAATGATTCCGCCCTACATGGGGGGTGGGGGGGGGACATCATGGGCCAGGAGATGAATTAAAACCAACGGATCGAACAATTCATCTGTAGATGAATGGTGTGGTGTTGGAATACAAACAACCGTTTGTTTTTAACGATCATGAATGCCTAATGCTTAGGATTGAGTAATTATCCTTTTTTTTTTATTATCAAAGGGGGATGTTCCCTCCTCCAACATCAACCAACCATCAGCTACCAACTACTATTACCTGTTTCTGCCAAAAAATGGCCCAGGTCAATTCCATGTGTTTTTTTCTTGCAGACTCTTTGGTCCTCTGTGACTTCCAGAGAACACAGACAGGTCATTGTGGAGCAGGAGGCCTACAGGTGGCTCGTAGACAGTAGGAATCGAATACATCACCGTTCGTCTGGTCCCCCGTCCTTCACCTGATTACTCTTTGGGGAAAAGAGTAAAAAAAAAAAATCAATAAAATGAACCAGCACACTCGATAAACTCTTTTTGAAATGTTGAGAGAGCAAATACTGAACTCAAGTCGGGCTGATCTTTGTTGAGATCACGTAGAGGCGTCTGATTCAGCGTGCGTTGTAACGCCAGTTTGTATGGATGTGTTTTTTTAGAAATCTTTAGCGCGGTTAAACCTCCCACTTCCACAACGTTTATCTACATTCAGGTGTGGATAGAAGCACTTGTGTCTAGACTAAAGCTAAAAAAAGATTAGCCTAATGAATCTTATGAACCAAATCCTTCTCTCCCCTGCATTCGTGTCTGTTTTTATCCACACCATTTAATTCCGTTTTTTCCAGCCCCGGGTGTTTGACTGATACTGTTTCATGTGGGCCATCCACACGGACACCTCTCTCAGAGGTCCTATCGGCTCCGTTCAATCTGATGCACCAGATATGAGAATAGTCTCTGAGAGAACAGAAGAAGGAATCGGGGAGGGGGGGGAGGGGGTAGCGCTGTAGAAGTCACCTTGTGTCCAATAATAGCAACGGCATCGTCGCACATCCATCAGTCTACTGTCAGTAATTTAGGACGAGTTCACCCAGCAGTCCTTGCAAGACCTCAGGGTAGCAGCTGCTTTGGCAGTGGCCTTTCCTGCCCCCTTCGCCGCTCCGCATCGCCCCGTTCAGTCCCACAGTCCACGCTTTGCTCAGAAATAACCAACTGTACTTCAGAGACGTCCAGCAGTCCTTGTTATGTTAATAGGGCAAACAATGGTTTAATCTCCCTCTGGCTCTTTAGAAGGCCAGCTTGAACATTAAAAGATGGAACAACATTTATTTCTCTCTCTCTCTCTCTCTCTCTCTCTCTCTCTCTCTCTGTCTGTAGCCTATATACCTGTTGCTTCACCTGCTGTTGGAAAGTAAAATAATTTGTGTTTAATCGCAGATCACGGGTGAAGGAATTGTGTCTATCATTACGTTTAAAACAAACACTTTACGGAGAGAAAAGGATAACAAAAATGCACAACAATACACGCATTAAAGCTCATAATTTGACGTACCCATTTCCAGCGGACCTATCTTGGGTCGGGCCAATCAGACGCGTTCATCAAACGGCTGCGGTGGCTGTGCAGAGGACGGCCCTATGCCCTGTGGCATTCTCATAAACAACCACGACGGCTGTGGCTGGTGTGTGTCACACGTTTCATAGCTCTGAGTGGTTGTACGTCTGTTCGACTGCGTGCCCGAGGTATCTTGGTCTGCGCCCGTTGATAACACCCCCCTCGCAAATGGAAAATGAGCTGAGAGGTACCAGACCAATATGCGATTGCAAATTGGTCTGGTGATGGCAGACTAGGATTTAAGAGGTGGTTTTAGCAGAGTTCTCTATTCTTACCCTCCTCGTGTGATGATGACTCAAGCAGCCTCTCCGTGTGGGGACCGTTTTGGGGTCTACGGTACACGCTGTACTTTGTGTCTCGTGGCTGCATTATGTGCAATAAAGAATCCCAGATAGAAAAGATGCACTTTAAGATATCCAACAACATGCTGGACACAGCAGCTTCCATGTAGGAATCAATGAATATCATGAATTACTGCTGCAAATTGACTTTAGGAAGGTTCTTAGAATGCTAAATATATGCATGAATTTAGATTGCAGGATTGCGTATTAAACATCAGAGGACTTCAACAACTACATAATGAATGGCAACTAGTTTTGAATCACTTGAACTTGAACCTTCTTTCATATTCATAAATTCATCATGGCTGTTTTCTATATACCATTGCAAGCAAACGCAATGTACCATCGATAATCAACCATGAGAATACTACTTCACGACAATCTCTCTGCACTGCCTCTCCTACCCCAACGCACACTGCCACCCAGTCCAGGATCTTGGACTACGGTGTGGATTTCAGGTGAAATGTGAGCCTCCTCATGCTGGAAAAACACTATTACCACCGTAGCAGTGTTAGCAAAATACCAATACTTACCTAATTACCTCTAGAGGAGTGTTCCATGGTTTTCACAACAAACAAAACAAACAGAAAACGCCGTATATTAAGGAGACCGAGCAACGTCCCTCTAGAAGTTACAAGAAGGTCACTAAAGGGGGTTAGATATTGACACGGCCCCCCTCCACTGCTCACTCTCATTATTGATCGGCCCTAAACAGAGAGGGGCGTGCGGGTGCTCCGGACGTGGGACCATCTGGTGGAGCGGCGGCCGGCTCTCTGGGGGGCGGAGGGGGCGCACAGGGCGGATGATGCAACGTCCTGCTGATGACCTGCCGGGCGATGAGAGCATGCATGGGTGTGGTGGGTGCTGCTGAATGGATGAGGTGACGGAGGGGGGTGGGGGGGGGGGGGGGGCGCTCCTCATTACCACCATTATCCGACTCCTCTGGGTGTGTGAGGAGAAGCGTCCGCCGGCCGCTCGATGGAGCTCCTCCTAATGGACGGGGGAGCATTAAGGATGCAGCGAGGGGGCACTGGAACACGCCAACGTGTGAGTGTGTGTGTGTGTGTGTGTGTGTGTGTGTGTGTGTGTGTGTGTGTGTGTGTGTGTGTGTGTGTGTGTGTGTGTGTGTGTGTGTGTGTGTGTGTGTGTGTGTGTGTGTGTGAGAATGTGGTGCATGCCTGTGTCTGCCCTTTCGTGTGTGTGCAAATGTGTGTGTGCCAATGTGTGTATTTGTGTGTGTGTGTGTGTGTGTGTGCCCAGGCAGTGCATGTGTGCCATGCCGTTCTCGCGGCAGCTTGCAGCGGCCGTGGTGTTGATCAGTAAACTGTGAGACTTGACGGCGGTGAGCGCTGTGGCTGGCACTCAGTGGGGCTGCAGGGGAGGCTGGAGAACGGCAGCCAGAGACGTTCTGCAGAGAACACTTTAATGAAGTCAGGAGGATCACCGGGGGTCACTAATGGCTTTTCAAACGCATGCACTATGCAGCGTTTCACACGCACACACATGAGCACACACACTCTTGAAAACGCACACACACACACACACACACACACACACACAGGACGGATAAATGCCCACACATGCCCACACTGGTCTGCATTCACACGTGTATACGCACACACTTACACACACACACACACACACACACGTACATACACACACAGAAGCACGCACATTCAGACAGACACACATCTGCATGCACACGTGTACAAACACCCTTATATAGGTGCATTATATATAAGCATGCCTGCACAGAGCACAGACAAACATTCAAACAGACACACACACACACACCCAAATGCACACACCTTTAAAGGGAACAGCACACACCCCAAAGTCCTTACGCAGACCAAAGTGTCTGGCTAATGGAAAAGCCATTTTCTTAAGTACTTTGCCGCTTGCACCATCTGCGTAATTTGCACAGTAATGGCTTCCGTAGTCTGCAGGTTAGCATTTGCGACCTTCAGGGCTATGGAAATGACAGTAAACTGATGCTAAAACTCTACGCTCTACAAAAGCACCAGTGTTTATTGTGTTTATGCTGTCTGTTATTGGTATTTCAGTCCTTTATTTGAGGCATTATCTGCAGGTGAATTCTGTGAGACCACACGTAACCCAGAACTAAAACAACTTGGGGACAAATGTGATTTTAAATTGAAATTTAAAACAATAAAGAGGTTGCCTCATAACAACTTTCATTTATTAAGTAATTTATTAGCCTGAATGATAACCCTCACAAAACATGAATAAACATTTGTGGATGGATCAGCCCACCAGCCTGATACATCCATCCCACTTTGACATGACTCGTAATGGCTAATCTACATCACACCTGGTGGAAAAATACGGGCCCATAACACTTCATTAATCATCTAGAAATGTATATTAATGTTTTGTAAACTATTAGTGCATCTTTAACTAAAGTCTTGTCAATTAATGCTTTTTTAATGAATAGCTAATCATTAACTAATGACTTTTAAATGACCTATAACATTATTATACAGTATAACCAATAAATAGAATAGAATGGTAAAACATAGACAACATCACAGGAAAACAAGGGGAAATTCAGTTTGAACAACAGCACCCATTCTAAAAAAGAGATCGATATATTGATAACGATATCTGTGGCTGTGGTGATGGATGATTT
>NC_140284.1:1463683-1534709 GCF_964030765.1 Micromesistius poutassou
TGAGAAAGGTTGTCGACAATAGACTGAAGCATGGCGAATGAGAAATGTTGTTGACAATGGACCACATCGAACAAGTTCTAATGAGTTTAAAGAACTTTAGCCTCCTGGAAATTCCTTTGTACTCCTTTGTGCTGCCTGGCGACGGGGATTGGTGTTCTGAGCTGCTGCTGCTGCCTTCAAGCTGATGTTTTTTGGGCAATATGAATTCTATTGAATACAGATTCATGTCATTACTTAAGGAGCAAGGACGCGATGGGCCTCTTGCTCAAGGATGCCTATAGGACATTGGGAATCCAACACACAATCTTTTGTCAGACACCCTAGCCACTAGCCACACAGAAGCACAGAAATGTTTAATTTGAATTATCAGCAACTGGAACATCTACCTCATCTCTTATTTAATGAAGATATTATTATTAATACATTAAAATATCATCAAACATAGCATTATGAACAAACTCTAAATTAATTGAGATTCTTGGCATAATTAACAACCACTCTTTTTTATTGATCCCTGTGGGAGGACTTAAGAGTGAAAGTGAAACTAAAGAGAAATATTGCTTGGCTACGCTAAATGAATAGTAAGGGCTGGGTGGGGCAGGCTCCATTAGCCACACTTAGCTAAGTGCACGAGAATCATACACTCCTTTGGTGACATATTTGAAGGTTGGCCGTCAGCTTGTCTGTGGCCTGCGGGCACAATTAAAGTGCTTTTTAATGCATTTTGATTTAAGATCATCCAATGGAAGACGCTTGTTGAACACAATTCATGACATCAATCACTCGCCAATATCACAGGTGACGTCGATATCACACGTCTGCAGGTGCCATGGGTTGTGGGTATTAAAAATGAAGCAAAAAAAGTACAGCTTTGAGGCTGAAGTAGTGCATAAGTGCCAGTATCAGTCCTTTCACATAAGGTTGCTCCATCAAATGCTTTAGCAGTGCCAGGATAGCGTAGCAGCTTTATGATGTTCCGATCTTCAATGTCCGCCGTCTCACCTGTAGGCTCTTAAGCAAGACGCAATAAACCCCCAACCTGCTTCTGCTTAATGACATGTATCTGCATTTACTGTAAGTCACTTTGGACTAAAAATGACAAAGTTGTATTAGATCCAAGTACTTTTGAGAACTGACTTGAATGAGTCATCGTAGCACTTCATCTGTCATTTTTATATTGACTGCGGCCTAAAAATACAACGGGAAATACACGGCTGCTCTCTGACTGCCTGAGCCCCCTCATTACCCCTCGTGGACTGCCACTAAATCCAGCTCCATCATTAGGCACCGCCGCCTGCCATTGCATCATCACCGTGATGAAGTGTTATCTCCCCGAGCCATCAGCACCTCCGGACATTTTCCCAACCGTAATATCGGGGTAAATGATTTCCCCAAAGTGGAATACAAATATTTGTTTTTCATCTACGCTTAGAATTACATCATTTACTACAAACTGAGTGCACATTCAATTACAAGGCATGAATAAATTTACATTTTTGGGTCCTCTGTTCAGTTATTGTGTGCATTCTACTTCCCGATTGAAATGCATGCGTAGCAGACCACAGCGCCTCCTGTTCTACAACGGGGAAAAGAAACCCTTGTTTGGAAGCTTCTGGGTTTGAGCAGTGTAAACAGTGGTCCTGTATCCTTGAGGAAGACGTCTGTCTTGCTTCCTTAGTGACGTGTGTCGCCGTGGAGTCTAAAGTGTCATTGAGACCTTTCATGGATCACCTCCAATGCTAATGGATCGATGCACACGTGGCTGGGCACAGTGTGCCAGTGCCCCTTTATACTCAATACTTTATACTCAATACTTTATACTCAATACTTTATAATCAATACAGCAAGAAGGCCAGAAAATGAGGGGGGAAAAGTCAGCAATGGTTCTAATGCCCCCAGTGTCTTTATTTAACTAACACAAACTATCACAAATCGTCAATGTTATAATGGAATTATTTCTGAAATAATAACAAGCCATAGCACCGTACTTACAGAATTTACCGAACTTTTTACTTACAGATTTTTTTTTCAGACCAGTTTTCCATATTTACATTTTTGTACACGTGTCCATCCCTGGACCACATGCAGTTCCCTCGCGGGCCACCGGCGCTACGAGAACCACAGGTTGAAGAACAGTGTGCTGAGTGACTCACAGTGGATGAATAGCAGTGTCTGGTTCAAACTGGTTCATAACATTTGTTATCAAACAGAAAAATGAAATTGTGAAAGGGATGATGGCAGGAGAGGGACCGTATTCACAGTGAACGAGACGGCACCCTGGGGTTTGAGCATCATTTCTAATACGAGTCCACTTTGGGATTTCTCCAGAAATAAAATCTTTCGGGAACAAAAGGAGGAAATATTGTCTGTCAGCGATATGGCTAAATTAACCGTAACCATGACTATAATGTGCAAATGGTTATGCATAACTTATGATAGTTGCTGGGGAGAGAACCCAAATCCCTAGATGAAAAAGATTTAATTTAATTTAATTTAATTTAATTATGAATACAATCGTGAATAAAATGATCCTTGATTTGAATGATTTCGAATCAAGGATCGAATGTCCAATGTTAATGTTGACTGTTGCTAAGGTGATGTATAAAACAATGTCACGCTATAACTGATGAAGGACGGAAGGAGGGAGGGGGGGCTGAAGGAGGCCTACAGGTAGACATTGATAGTTCAAATCCAGAACCGACAATAATCAAGGTTTGGTTAACCAAACACGATTATTGTTCAGAAGATTATTATTATTATATTGGATATTTTGTTGTTCTCATTATTATTGCTCTTGAAATGAAATAACTCACCCTATGAAGACCATCGCTGCATCGTGGCCCCGTATCCACAGCAAACACAGCTGTGGCACCGACGACCTGTCCTTCAGCACCCTTGGGTGACGGGGACACTGTTTGCACTTGTGTTGTCGGTCAGGACCGACGCTGCCAGTCCAGCACTGGCAGGAGTGACCGGGCCAGTTCCCTCCGTGTCAGATGGGTTGGTGGGGGACAGAATCCAGGTCTATTTCTGGAGGAGCCATGTGCCAGGGCAGACATGGCATTTGTACTTGGTCTGGGTGGCTAATTGGTATGTATCTTGGCCGGGGCATGCTTCTTGGCTGGGGGGGGGGGTTCGTCAAAAAGAGTTTTCCCACAGGAAGACCGAGAAAGCTGTTAGCTTAAGTTCTTAACAACACACACTCTGAAGTTTTGCAGTGCTTTTGGCCACAAAAAAAACATTAAGAAAATTTTAATTTAATGAATGGTAAAAATAGTGGGTTGGAAACAAGTCCTTAGGGAATCCTTCCGGCGCAGTCATCCTGAAGACTTTAAGGGTTTCATTGTTAATCCTAGCACACTTATAAACACATGTATCAGGGTAGAAACCAACAAGGGATGAAATGTATTTCATTAGCTCTCCAGAAACACAAAATAAAACCAGTTAGGGATGTGATTGGATGTGCACACTATTGACATTAAGGACAGTTTCCATTCCAAGATGACCAAAATAAAGAATAATTACAGAATAAATCCCTCAAGGCTCCAAAACAGTAGCCTCTAATCTCAAGTTCAAATTCTGCTTCTATCTATCTGCAGATCAGTCTGGCCTCAAGCCCGTTGAAAACCTTTTCCAAAACGGTAACGATAGGACCAATCAGAGCCAGGGGGAGGGAGTTCCAGTCCATGATGGACAGGAGCGACGCACTCCACAGAATTTCAATACAATTGAACCAGTGGAGAATAAGCAGAGATAAGCCATGCGGTTCAAGGCCTCCCTCTGAGTGTAGCCAATGCTCATCCCACAGCCCGGTCTGACCTGATCCTCCTATAGGGGGATACAGGAAACATCACCTCCTGATCCTCCTATAGGGGGATACAGGAAACACCACCTCCTGATCCTCCTATAGGGGGATACAGGAAACATCACCTCCTGATCCTCCTATAGGGGGATACAGGAAACACCACCTCCTGATCCTCCTATAGGGGGATACAGGAAACATCACCTCCTGATCCTCCTATAGGGGGATACAGGAAACATCACCTCCTGATCCTCCTATAGGGGGATACAGGAAACACCACCTCCTGATCCTCCTATAGGGGGATACAGGAAACATCACCTCCTGATCCTCCTATAGGGGGATACAGGAAACACCACCTCCTGATCCTCCTATAGGGGGATACAGGAAACACCACCTCCTGATCCTCCTATAGGGGGATACAGGAAACATCACCTCCTGATCCTCCTATAGGGGGATACAGGAAACACCACCTCCTGATCCTCCTATAGGGGGATACAGGAAACACCACCTCCTGATCCTCCTATAGGGGGATACAGGAAACATCACCTCCTGATCCTCCTATAGGGGGATACAGGAAACACCACCTCCTGATCCTCCTATAGGGGGATACAGGAATCATCACCTCCTGATCCTCCTATAGGGGGATACAGGAAACATCACCTCCTGATCCTCCTATAGGGGGATACAGGAAACACCACCTCCTGCGGTGCCTAACAATGCCCTGCTCTGTACTGCACACACACACACACACACACGCACACACATACACGTGCACACACACACAGACACATACACATAAACATACACACACACAAGCACACACACACACACACGCATACACACACACACACACACAAACCATTGCCCACTGGCTCCGCCTCTCCACTACTTTGCGTTACGATCAAGCAATGCTGGCCGTGACAGATCACTTACTCGTGGCCCCCGGGGTTGTTGCTGGGTGGGGGGGTGGTGGGGGAGGGGGTGGGGGGGTAGCAACGCTTGGCATTAGTGGGAAAATAGGGAATGCACACGTCGTGTAGAATGTATTACCTTTTGTTCCTCCTCCTGACCCCCCTGCCCTCATTTAATGACCAAAAAATGAATACGTAGATTGCCATACCTTAATACCTTGAGGTGGCGTTGTGTTGTCGGGGGGAACACCTCGGAGCGCGGAGCGCGGTGGAATGTGTTTCACTTAATGCTGAGAAGGGAAATCCATCAGGGAATCATCGGGCCCCTACACACACACAGCGCCTCACACACACACATGATGAAATGGTATGCCCTGCAGCCAGTAAACTATGGGGCTCTCCGAAAAACACACTCCACATCATCAGTCACCGTTTAAGAAACAGCCCGTGTGACAAAAACATTAGTGGAATCATGTTTGGTGCAAGCGGCAGAAACAGGATATGTATATATGTATTATGTGTAGCGCTGGAACTAGGTCACGTCTGACCACAACAATACGAACTGACTGCTTTAAACACAGGCAATGTCGCCGCTCCACTCCTCACGCTCTCTCTCTCGGACTCTCACTCTTGCCCCCTCTCTCTCTCTCTGTCTCTCCCTTTCTCTATTAACCTTTCTATTCCTTCTTGCCCTCTCTGTCTCCGGCCCTCTCTCTCTCTGTGGCAGATGGAAGGTAATGTCATGGCGCATTAGGTGTCTGTTATACTTTAGGCTCCCGATTAATAGCTTAATGGACACCTACTGTTGCCTGGGAAAGAAAGAAAAACATGCCGAACGGATCCCACTCGCTCTATCTCGGCATCCCCCGATGGGGGGGGCCGCGGGGACAAAGGAGAATTGCTCTGTTTATGTCCCATCTTCCTTTGTGACGATTGAAGCTCAATATGTCTGTGTGGCATACCTGCTGCGTTTTGTTCAATTAGTGTATTACTGAACATAAACTAGATCAAATAGAAACCAGGGTTGAAGAAGATGGACAAAGAACACAATTACTAATGTGTTGTTTTTTTTTACTATTGGACTATTTTGTAATTGAGTTGCTTCTTGTTATCTCCTAAACGTGCCCTCACTGAGGAGCAGAGTGGAACTGAAATGTGTGACGTAGAAGGGAGCAGAAGTAAACCTGTTGCAGTGCGAGGAGTGACAGCTCATAGTGGGGGGGGGGGGGGGGACGTCCGGTACCTGGGGGTATGAAGGCGAGACAGCTGCCTCCGATCACAAATTTAGGCCAACGTCTGAAGGAAGTGACAAGCTGAGAGACAGGGAGGCAGAGAGAACTGACTCCCTGGGCCTCAAAACAAAAGAACCAACAGGGAGCTGTTGGTTCTGTGCTTTGTGGTGCAGTGATCGCTTACCTTTGTCTCGACCCTGACCCTCCCTGTGGGTGCCCCCCCCCCCCAGGTCGCCCCTCCTGAATGTGGACACGGCAAATACAAGCAGCGGCCTGGAAGGAATTCCATTAGTTTGACCTGACAGGGAAGACTTATGTCTATTTGTCTCCTTGACTCCTTTGTTGAACTAAAGACGTGTCTGTGCCCAGTGCTTCTCAGTGTACTGCAATCTCCCACCACGGTTTTACAAATGGGTAAGGACACATGAGGCCCCCTCCACCAGCTGTAGCTCCACTCCTGTGTGCTTCAAACTGGGAGAGCCGGGCACTAACACGGAGGGGTTAGCGGGTGGAGCCCCACTGGTGGTAGCCGCCCAGGCTAACAGTATATGGTATGTTTCTCCTCATGTTTAAAGCTGATATACACCATCTGGCTGCATATTAAAAGGGTATTTGTTCAAGGGTGGGATTTAAACACAAATCTGTGCTTGAATTGTAGTTGAACATGCATTTCTGTTGCTTGTCCAAATCGAAAATAGCAGTGGTGCGGAAACCAATATCCTCAAAAGTATATTTGCATAAAGACCCATATTTACCATTGTTGAACATCAAGTGTTTTCAAGGCCTTTTTGCCGCTGCATAATTTTCATCCTGGAAAAAATAACAACCACAAATGTTTAGAATTGGTCTGGCCTAACGGATTTTCCGGCCTACCACCTGAGAAAAATAAATAAATCCTATGAATGCAATTCATTGGTCATGGGAGGGATTGTTGGCGTCTTGTACAAAACATCAGGTGAGTGAAGGCGTCGCAGCGCGTTAGAAAGCATCCACCATCACCGGGGCTTTTAAGCCAATAAGACATGGCAAGAGGCTGAGCTGCTGGCACAGGCTGGGCCAGCTTTGATCCGCCTGTGGGCCTCGCTGGTGAGAGACTGGCTGTGCCTGAACACGGGTAAACAGCCTTATCACCTTCCCCACTGGTGCCTTTGCAGGTGTGTCAGAAAGTGATCTCTGGGAACCCTCCAGCACATGTGGTTTCAAGGACAATTCATGCAATTATGGGGGGGGGGGGCGGCAGGGTGTATTTATCTGTACCTGCTGCTTGGAGATAGAGAGAGAGTATAAGGAAACCCAAAGGAAGGAGGGATGCCCAGATGGAGGCACGCAGACGGGCGCAGTCTTTGAATGAATTGTATGTAAAGTCTTGGGAATAAGAAGTCTGTAGGCTGTTCTATACGTAAGTAAATTAACGATATCATTTGATACGTACTGATGACCGATGTATACATGATGTATGTTTCTGATGTAGATACTTGACATTAAGGAGCAGATAGAGGTCAGGCCTCTTGTTGAATAATGCTCAACACAAGAACTTTTCAGCTATCCACTAGACTAGTTTGCCGTTTCCCAATGCATCAGGATGAGATCATCACGTCACAAGGAAATAACTGTTTAACATACAAACCTTAATCATCCATCAAAAGAAAAGGTTTAGAATAAGGCTTAACCCCTTGTTTTTTATTTCTTGTAACATTGATTAGAAATGCAATACGATTCAAAACAAACATACATAACACTAATGGACGCTGTCTACACAAGCGCAATTGATTCGACTATTGATCACCCAAACGGAATCATCATAGCCTTTGCATCATTAGACATGGCACTAAAAGAACATTAACAATGCACACTTGCGTGACTAAAAATAAAATTAGCATACTAACACAAGGCTCTCCCCCTCTGTATATCGAGCAGCAAATGGTAATTAGCAAGAAGTTGTCTTCTTCATGCCAATTTGTCATAAAGTATGTCACAGAACAATGCTATAATAAGGGGAAACGACTTCTGTAATGGTTGCATTGTAGTGGCTGGTGTTAAATCTTTGCTCTAGCTACAGTCCTCCTTGTTACATTATGATTACTATCCTGTATTAGTGAGGCGGGCCTGGCCATGAATCAACAAACAAAGACGATAATCTATTGGGAATAACCCATTGAGACACATTGATCCATGTCTGGGTCCTGATGGGTAAGAATATATGTGTTTTTAATGCTGTCCGGCTGGCATTTCAATTTATAGCTGACAGCGTGGGGAGTCATATTGAATGCAAACGGTCACTCTTGAGAATTACCTATTGCCTGCCATCCATCTTTGGAAATCAATCCAGATGGATCATTATTGCAATAATGCGGTCTAAACAAACTGTAACCTCCATAATCTACTTCCCACAAGTTAACAATCCTTTTATGTGATTATGATAAACATTTGGTAAAAAAACAAGAGCCTGGCAGTATTGATTAACATGGGGAAAAGCCTTATGTCTTTCTCCACCTGACCTATAAAGGTCACAAGAGTTCACCTTACCGTTTAGGTATGTCAATAAATTCCTCTTTAAGCCTGAAATATCTTCTTCTGATCGTGATCGAGTAGCTCGTTCAGAACCTGTGTGAACGTCAATCGGTAAGTTAACATGGACAGGTGGAATGAGCTGAAGATACTCGTTATGCTGCCCAGTTGACATGGCCAATCATAACACTGAAGATGCAACAGAACTTAGTTCTGAGATATGAAAAATTGTACGTGTTCCGGTTTTTGCGAGTATTTAAAATGTGTTTGATTTGATTAAGCAGAGGAAAGGGTTTCATCATTGCTCTTTTTGCTACCATGTGTCACGCTGATCTGTGTGCAAACACCAAACACACTCTCCTTCATTCATCTGCTGTATCTGCTGCTAGCGCGTTGAACATATGACAGGAATCTCCACCCGGATGGTGCAGAGGCTGTTAACATGCTACAGCCTCTCGGGAAGATGACAGAAAAATCCCTTAAGGCTTAACTGCATTTGTGTTTTAGAACATTTCTGGGCTAAAATCTAATTGGCTATTCTTGAACATGACCGTTCAAAATTTTGAAAATTTAGCCCTGGTCCGAATAAAATATTGACGTTCCAATGTAAACAGGCATTGATTCAAAACAACAGGATTAAGGGTTCGAATTTTACCATCTCGCATACTACTGGCTGGGATGCCTGAAATGCCCACAATGTTAAGTCAACAAAGATATTTGGGCTCTGATCCGCAGGAGGTTGTATTGACGCTGGCATATCCAGCTGACAGTTAAAGGTTGAGCCTGGTTCTGTCCACAGCACGCCCAGACTGCTCCAGCGGTGAATCGCGGCAGGGCACCGGGAATAGGCTGAACTATAATGCATATGTAAAGCAGACCGTGCGTATCTGAGCGGCAACCAGAGATTTTTTTTTAAGCTTGGTGACAAAAGTTTGTCCTCAACTAGAACATTGAAATAGTTCCTCAACATGGAATTGGCAGTCCGATGACATCAGCTTTTTGAATTATTCGTACTGAGGAGACCAACCAAGTATTTCAGAATCTGGATCAGATTTATTTGACAAGCATACTTGACACATGCCAGCAAATTCAATTGAATTCAGATTTCTTTTACCATCATGGCAATCTGAACATTGCAGGTTGAATCGATTTGTTGCATCAGAAATTGTCCTTGAAGGCACAAGTCAATTTTGGATTTGAAAACAAGGAGACAAGCTTTCAGTTTTCAGTATGGAAAGGCACATGGCCTGGAGTAAAAAATAAAAAAAAAAGTGCACATGAAACAATCTGCATGGTCATTTTCAAAAGGAGTTGATGTTGTAAAGAAACAGGAAGCAAAGTGTAACAAAATACACTGGATTCATGATGACTCTCTGTGCTCCCTTTTGTGACGCTTGAAAGTGGTACAAACTGAGTATGTAACAATTTAATTGGACTGGAAGTGAACACATCCTCAGTGTAATTGTCGTCGTCTGTCTGTGTTTAGATTCTTCAATTTCCGGAGCTTAATGCTGCCCATAGATCTTGCGTGTGTGTGCGTTCACTTGACGTCTTCCTGCCCAGGCGCTTCACCCCCCTTCTATACCATTTACCGATTGTTTCTGCATGCGACCTGAACAAGAGATCACCCTTTCAGCACAGCCAACCTTGTAGCTTGCCCCTGGCTCTTTTTTCCATTCCCCCCGATGGTTAACATGAGATCCATCCTCCGTGTTACGAAAAGAGATTGCTACTTTATTATTAAAAGCTTCTTTGATTGTTCACTTCACCCACCCTCCTCCAACCTCACCCTCACCTCCTCCCTCTCTTCCACACCTTCCTCCTCCTCACCCCGATGGCTTTCATAGGAAGCCCCTTTGTGCCATTTGTGTGTTTGTGAATCCACACAGTTATTTATCGACACACAAGGTGTCGAGACGCCGTCTGGTCTGGATGCTCTTTTAAATAGCTTATCGCCAGCAACAGCTGAAATATGTGTGCGTGTGCGCTGAAAGGTGTCTGGCGCGCTGATATCTGCACGGCAGAATGTTCCTTCTGCGACGCTGGCATTCTGTTTCATGTTCTTTGTTTACAAATGTCATTGACTTTGCATTGCATATTTTTAACACGAGTGCCACCATGGCTGCTGCTGAGGTGATTTTAAAATGGTTAAATGGGTTGCTGCTTTCTTTTTGATTTTGATTTTGACTGGGTAAATAAAAAAATTAAAAGAAAATACCTAAAACAATTTAAAACGATGCAAGAATGCTGTGATGATATTGGGTCTTTGGCATTCACATATCTGTGACACTAGTGGGGTTTCCAAGCATGGCCTGCAGGCGTCTGTTCCTCATGTGAATAAACCAGAGCTAACCGGCCTATATTTTCCCCACCAGGCGTCAAAGGCCTCAGCCGTCACCTTGTTTCAAGGACGAAGCTATTATGGATGGACAGGCTGACGAATGAAGGGATGAGTGAATGGATGAATGATCGGGTTGTATTATTGTTAGTAATGACAAACACCCTCATCTTACTTTGTCAGAAAACAAACAAAAAGACTATAAACAGGATACACATTAATAATTAAAAAAAAGAATAATTCAGCATCAGCCCACTAATCAAATTAACGTTAACCTGATTATGTCAAATTATGGATTTGAAATCATTTTTCAGTGTGTGGGTGGGTAGAACAGAGAGATGGAGGAAAAAATATATGGTGAATTAAATATTTATTTTGTTTGTATAATTGTGTTTACTTTGTTACTTAGTGCGATACCTACTACTACCATTTCAAACAGTTGCTATTATGAGTTAACATGCTTTGGCAACATAAAAATATTTTTGTACAAATAAAGGACTTTCATAGCTGCTATGATTTCCATGAACCTCCCCTCCCTCTCCTCCCCCAACACTTTCATCCTTTACATGAAGGTCAAAAGAGACAGCCATGAAAGGACTTTCTGTTTCAGCGTGCTACAGTAGCTGCTCATCTAGAAACGGGGCTTCCTATGGAGACAAAGAGACCTCTGCTGCATGAACCACAAGTTGAGCCTCTGAGCTCTGAAAGGGAAGTTGATGGGATAATCAGGATATGAGCTCTCCTGACCACAAACAACACATCTGTGTATTTTGTCTATTAGAGGTTGCAGTAAATCAGTGGCACCATTTTTTAAAAAATACGAATGTCCTTATTATTGTGGATGGTTTAATAAAATATTCAGGAGCCATCACTTGAGTGTAATTTGTTTGAAATGTCACAGCCACCCGTCCGCTATTAGTGAGTGAAATGCACTGTGAGAATATGGGTTTGGGGAGACTGCGTCTGCTTCTGTGTGAGCTAAATTAGATTTAAGATTGCTCCCGGCTCACGCTGACCAATCGGGGCATCTCTTCCCTGATTGGTTGGGGGAATCCATCTTGCCCGTCTACCACAGGTGTGTGAATGCAACCCTTTTAAATGGTGGACAAACGTAGCGATGGAGGGGGCAGAGAGGGAGCTGACATTGATTTTGTTGTTTCGTTTTAAAATCGTACAATTTTCTGCTCTCTCTTCACGACTCTGGACTCGTCCCTGCAGCAGCTTTGATTACCAGGAAAGCACTTTCTAATGTTGTGACAGGTGAATCCATAAATCCTCTGAAGGCTGCACATTCGAGTTACATATCACATACAGCTTTTTTGTTCATTTTATCATTGCGATATAAGATACATATTAAGATAGTGACTATTTAAAATAAGAATCTGGGCTTCATCAAATCCATTCATTGGAATAGACTCACCGCCGCTTTGTCCAGCCAGAGGAATATTCTGAGCACACTTCAATGCGATGATTTAGATTGAAATCGTCTACAGGGGGAAGGTTATCATCCCCCCCCCCCCCCCCCACACACACACACACACACACACACACACACAGCCACACACACACACACACACACACACACACTTCCCTGTGGTGGGCGGGTGGGTCTACATCTTCAAACATATGAAATTAAAGGGTGATATTGGTTCAGGGATCTGGCTGGAGACCCACGCCCCCTGCTGTAATCACAGCGCGCCCGGCCATCCCCCTCCCCTCGTGCCCTGGGTTGAATTAAGGTCTGAGGAGGGATGGGGAGGAGGGAGGGAATGTAATGACTTATCTGTGTAATGTAGGAGATTGCCTCTTTGTGGAATTCAGATTTAATAACCCAGGCCTTTCGTTTTTTTTCTTTATCTTTTTGCCTGTGCTCGTTTTAAATTCAGATATGAATGTAAGTAGCCTGTAGTAGTATGTCTGGAATGGGAAAAAAAAAAAAATCCTAATGTGATTTATTTTCTATGCTTATGCACATATGGTTTCACTCAAGGTCAAACCCAGTACACATATTAGAGAAAAAGCAACTGCTAATAACCAATCTCAAGAGTGATAGAGGGATGAAGCTTGTGGTTTAGAGTGATGATCTCTCTCTCTCTCTCTCTCTCTCTCTCTCTCTCTCTCTCTCTCTCTCTCTCTCTCTCTCTCTCTCTCTCTCTCTCTCTCTCTCTCTCTCTCTCTCTCTCTCTCTCTCTCTCTCTCTCTCTCTCTCTCTCTCTCTCTCTCTCTCTCTCTCTCTCTCTCTCTCTCTCTCTCTCTCTCTCAGTGGCTGAGGGGGGGGGGGGGTGTTAGGTAGTGGATACAGTGGTCCATCGATCCTGTAAGTCCCAGATGGACTGGCTGATAGCAGTGGAGCCCATGGGGGTGACATTGACCCTAAAACATTTCAATACATTTTAAACCTTCAAAGCACTTTGTCGGCCAATCATGCAATGATTCATCAAGTGTAGAATATATGTTTAAATGTCCTTAAGAGAAGAACACATTAACATATTTCAGACCATATATAATAATATAATTCATTAAATTGTGTGTCTGTTATGTGCATATCTTCTGTTATTAATGGAAATAAAGATGTATTTAAGAGGATTCTTATAAATATTAATGAGCTTAGGAGAGATAAACAGTGTAGAATAAAAACTTCCAAATGAAGCATTAGGCATTTATTATCTGTGGTAGAAGGAAGAAATATCTTCCCCAAAGTTTGTGTTTCCCATAGTAGTTTATTTTGAACAAAGCTTTAATTTGAGGGGGAGGCTAGTTTGATCACCACCGTATTGTACAATAGTTTACCTTAGCGGTGCCGCTTGTTTTTTACCGGTTGAAAAGAATTTCAATCCTCTCTTCCCTGACAAAATGCAAAACGGTGCATTAATTGAGTGTTCAGGGTCCTTCAAGTGAAAGAACCATTCGAGATTTATTCCTCGGTGCAGTTGAAACTATCAATCGCTTAATAAATACCCGCCGAGCCGACGGGCTTACACACTGCTCCTGAGAAGGAACGCAACAACAACAATGACGAGAAAACTAATTGTTCCTTTCTTATTGGTTTGAAGGTAGTCTGACAGTCTGTTTATCTTGATTTGTTTTTCTGTTTTGAACATGCACAAGTGAGTGTCCCTTATTTCATTCCTTCGGTTGCTGCTGGTTTCCAATTTGTCTTTGTACAAAACGCTTAAAGAAAAGCAACGAAGTTCAGTCCCCATTTGCAGCGAATTTCAGCATTAAAGCAAAACATATTATAAGTATGAAAGTATAAGAGATAAAAACAGCACAGCATTACAGAAGAAAATGCAGTGTTACAAGTTAAGCACAAAAGTACCGAAGAAATGTAATTGTACAGTGAAAATACTCCAGCGGAATACGGTGTTACAAAAAAACGCGGCGTTAAACCAGAAGGCGTCCTGGATCTGGACCTGTGATGATCTACACTTTGAAGAGAGAACATTCAACCCGCTGGATCGCGGTCTCCTGTCTGAAGCTCTGACATGATGTATTTATCTGCTCTCCTCGGTTCCTCTTATCTGGAGCTCTCCTCAGCAGATGGAAACATCAAAGTGCTCGACACGTGTCCCAGTGGGGCCCTCGCTCGCTCGCTCTCTCTCTCTCACATGACATCCAATCAGATGGTGATTGAAACGTCGGCTCCGACAGCTCATCGACATCATTCCATTCATCACTGCGTTATTTACCAAACCCTTTTATCTAGAGGCTCGTATGTGTTATTCAGATACAGATCATTAAGGAGAAGGTTTAAGGGGATTAGGGGTGTGCCTAACGGTAAGGCTGCCGACGATGGGGTATCGAACCCAGAACCTTTCGACTGGGGGTCGAACGCACTGGAACACTAGAGTACGCTGCCTTAGATGTAAAAGCAATAAAAGCAATAAATAACCCAAACGAGGAATGATGAAACCACACAAAACGGAAGAGATCAATTGTGCTCAAAAGCATCGGTTTATCAGCGGAATGAGTTCCACCATGAGGGCCGTGAAGGGCCGACAAGTGGGAGCACGGGAGGGTAGGGGCGTCCATGTCTCAGCGCAGATAGCCCCAGAAACACAACTCAGTGCAGGCTTACAAGCCCTCGGTCTGCTGGGACGGGCGGGGAAGAGTTGTGGGCTTTGAAGCCACCGGTGACACCTTCAAAGGGACAGCTTCTCCTTTTGAAGATTCTTCCCGGCGGATTTCCTTTTCACACGATGACACTTCTTTATTTAGCTCACGAGGGTTGTAATCATTATGCTCATAACGCAGGATCCGGTCGCAACGGTAGGAGGCGCGATGCGGACTGTGTAGACATCATCTAGTGTGATGTCTCAATGCTTAGAGGGTCCTGCTGTAGTGTATGGGGGGGGGGGGGTGGGGGCGAGGCCAGATCAGGAAACGTAATCCCAGCTGAAGCAGCGCAATCTGCTTAGGAAAGACGCTCTCCTACAAACTACTCGCGTTGTCAGTTGGATAAGAATTAATTACTTCCTCCACTTCCCGTAAATCGGGCCTAAAACCTAATTAGTCATCATCATTTTCACAAGATGCTGAAAAAGTAGATGTGAAATTAACTTGAGAGGTTAATCTGTAAACAATGTTTTGTGTGCCTCAACGCTCTAATAAGTGTTTTTCAGTTAATCTGGTGATGGCTGTCAAAGTTTATTTTGCATACCTAGGTTTAACATACATACAAACATGCTGAGGTGTGGGTATGTACATGTGTGTCGGCTTCTCCAGTGAGGAGATCCTCCTTAACATTGTTGAGAATAAAAAATGTAGATTGCCCAGACTACTGTAATGAATTAATACCCTTAAATATGACTACTTTAATGCCTTTGTACGTGTAATGTTCGTTTCCCTGGGTAAGGGGACATTAGCACCCCCTATCGCCTATTGAACATTACTTCGGGGAGGACGTTCCTCCCTCAGCCTCCATTGACTCCCATTCATTTCTCGGGAACTACTGGCAGCCGGTGAGTTACATGGGAGTCAATGGGAGAGAGGAGGAAAGTCCTCCTCTGAGTGGGTGGGACTAGCTAAGGGATCTGAATCGCGTCAACGTCTATTCACGAATAGGCTGGAGCCCTGGCTGCACTATGAACCAATAAGCAGAAGCCCTCGCTGCGCTATGAACCAATAAGCAGGAGCCTGGCTGTGGAGCAGCTCGGAGGGAGGGTTTATCGTTGCGGTACAGTGCGGCTCTGTTCGCTTATATTGGCGTTTCCACAGAGTGGTGCGGTTCGGTTTGCTTATGTTGGCGTTTCCACAGCCAAAAGTCTGCCGAAATAAACGCGCTGAGTCTACCTATTTTTCAGTACTCCACCGTTGAGTTACCAAGCCGTCTGAAAGGGTGGCGAAAACATGGAGTTACACTCACTCAATCTTTGCAACATAAACAGCGAGCAGGATTGACTTGATCTATAAATGAAGTCCCTCAATAGTGAATAATGAAGGCCCAGATTTTTTAAATTTAGTTTTACAAATCAAGAGTAGGTCTGATTTGACTAATTGGCTTTGCATCCTTTCCTTCTGCCCTTGTAGTCCAAGATATGCTGCTCACCAGCTTTCAAAGTACAATGCTGCCACTGGTGGATTTGTATCAATTTTATTCACATAATTATCCCTCCCTGCTATTTTGTAGTTCACCAAAACACTCGAAACAACTTGATTCTCACATACTTATGCCACCATACGCCACTAACAGTGCAAGCAGGCCAATGGCAACCAAGCGCGCAGTCCTTCCTCTCTCACTTTAAAAACCACCAGCTGGTGTGTGTGTTCATATGGAAGGATGGATGTGTTTAATTTAATTTACACATTTGTCCTGGTCGCTACCATTCTCCAGGTCCTTCTTAGTCAGAAGATTTTACATTTTAAGTTACTTGGAGTATAGTTTATATTCATTTTACCCCTCATCGAAAATAGCTGGTGACACACACCCATACACAGCACGAACCCCAACAGCAGCCACCTTCACATGGATGTGAGTTGAATCTCTTGCACAAATAAAGTGGTTCTCACAAACCCCCAAGTGTTTTGGGTTTCTCATCACCGATATCCTAATCACACCCAGGCGAGTCCAGCTGATCCAGCTGCTGTCGACAGCAGTTGAGATGATAACCACAGTGTTAAGGAGAAACACATAAAAACCCTGATAGGAGATCATTTATATAAATATATTCCTGGCCCCTTCTCCTTCGGAGTGACTCAGCGTTTCAGCATGCAGGCATACTGTTCCACTACTTAATAGCATCGCTTGTGCATCCAGCCTCGACGCAGAAGCCATCCCACTCACCTTCTGACCCGCGGCAAAATAGTAATAGACCGAATGAGGAAGTAATTACAGGAATTGGCAAACAGTCCTTTGGCGCTTAAAATCTGTTCCCTCGCCATGACACCCATTCTCCTCCAAGAGGTGCATGGGGGGGTGTTCTTAATTGTTATTACCGATGGTGTTCCGCAGTCCCATTATGTCAGCCTTTCTCTGCCGCTTATCTCTTAATTGTGTTTCTGATGTTAATCAGATTGGAAACGTTCGCTCTTTCCGCCACCGCCGTCGCCGTGGAGATGGGCCGCCATTGATTAGTGTCCCCGTGGTTTCGGTCTCGCACGCGCCGCTATCCAGCGCTTCAAGATGCTATCGCTAATGCGATCCCGCTCAGAGCGATACGAGTGGTTCTGCACCGGAAATGGAGCGAGCAGCAGGGGGGGAACCTTGTTCACAGACAATGCTCTGCTGCTCACAGCTCGAGACGACTCACTCCACTACTGTATATGCAAATACACAGCAGCTCTCTGCTTTCCAAGTCATGCCTTTTCTTCTCTTGTCTGAATGAATGCCGGTCAAGTAAGCTGGCGGAGATTATTCTTTTTCCACCTGGTGTGAATGTGAATGTGAAAGAAATGCATGCAGTTCTTTGTCATACAATTCCTTTATTACCATCTTTCCAATATATACATTGTAGGTATGATTGAATACTGCTGTTTAAGCATTAAGCATTAAGACTTTCTTCCCTTACTACTAGTACTACAAGTACTACTACTCCTATAACTGCAACTACTATTACCACTACTATACCCCCGTTTCTACCACGACCACTGAAGACGTCTCTCTAAAGCTCAGCTCAGAAAACAATTTCAACCAAAGCCACCCTAAAACTGTTTGTTTGAGGACTCCCACCACTTGACCCTGGTTTGCCTTTCAGCAGTGATGAGGAGCCCATCTCCCTCATTGATCCGCTGCCTTTGGCCTTGGGCTATCTCCACGGCACCAGCTGTGCTAATCACCCTGTCACACCCAGTGGCTCTGCTGCCGCGCTTAAAGCCTGCTCCTCCGCTCATTCCAGGGGAGAAGACACAGCGGTTCACAGAGACAGACAGCTGTAGTGTGTTCAACGCTTTGACCTACACACTTCCTTATGAGGGATTGCCTGGTTGGTGGTTGAAATTGCGTGCGTGTGTGTGGGTGTGTGTGTGTGTGTGTGTTTAATAAAATAACAGTTAATAACAGTATTGTCTTTTTGGACAATGTTTATAGTTTGGCTTGTATTGTATTGTTACTGTCAACTGTCAATATATTTTATGGTAAAAATAGAAGATCACATGATAAGTATAACCCCAAAAAAACAATATTTAGGACTATATTTACGTTCATTATGGTCCATATTTTGGACTATATATTTTTTACAGCAATATTTTGCTACAGCACACATTTAACCAAGCCCATGTTTGAACCTGAAGGAAGTGGGATTCAAACAACATTTATCAAAGACGGAGAAAATAGACATCTTACCCTCGCCTCTTGCGGTACCTCGGCCAGATGGTAGACTTTCAGAAACACATTACCTTTCCCTCATTTCACACACAACAACAAGGTAATGTATACTTACACTCTAAGAGGGGAGAAATGGCTTCTGAGTAAGACACAAAATGTGCACGTTGGCGTCTTGTGACTGCTGCTGAGAAGGTATAAGCGAAAATATATTTTTATTGTGTGCGATCAAAGTAGCACGGAGACCCACACACAGGTTACCATGTGGACAAACAAACCAAGGGCAACCTGCCCAACGGAGGCCTCTTAGTATCAAAGGACTCAGAGGTAATCGCTGCTGATGGGCCCCCTAGTGGAGAAATACATTATTATTATACTGATTATACTATTATTATACTGATTAAAAGTGTTCAAGTAAAGGAAAACAGAATGAAAGACGGATATGTTGCTATAAATTCATCTTGATCCCAGACGCCTATGGGTATGTGAACCCTGGGGATCGAACCCAGTACCTTTTGACTGGGAGTCCACCCCCCCCTAACCGACCTCACGACAATCCTGCATACGATAATACACACGCCATTTAAATAAAACACGACTGGTGCTCTCCCGGCCGCGATGTGGAGCCATGCTTTAGCAGCATGCAGCAAGCCAGCACTGTTAGTACGCCTCAATACCTTATGCAACATACAGAAACCCAGCTCGAGACTCGGAATGACTTTTAAACGAGAGAACCGTGTCGTGTCGACCGAACGCAGTGTAACCGGTGACAGTTTGTGTGGAGAAAAGGAGAAATATATTTTATGCAAAGGAGCAGAGATGAACTTTGTTATTTAGAGGTGCGGATCATTTGAGGCAAACACGGCAGCGTTCAATATTTAATGCACTCCCGGGATTCCAAGGTAGCTCGCTCGATATTTTGCATCCTTTTGTGTGCGTTTGTTGAAGTGTTTTGTCTAGGTGTGTGTGTGTGTGTGTGTGTGTGTGTATGTGTGGGTGAAAGATAGGGAGAGAAATGGAGAGAGAGAGAGAGAGAGAGAGACAGGAGTTGTACTGACTGTGGAGCCTGCAGACTTTTCAAAGGATGCCATTATAAATATTTCATCGTGAAATTAAGTTTTGACATTTAAATAACTGAATAAAATAAATAAATTCTCTCACACATTCCCTCAAAACATCTCTTAAAGGTGCAGTGATTATAATTTGGTGGCATCTAGCTGAACAGACTTGACAGAAATGGAATATAATATTAAAATGTAGTTTATAAGTGTATAATCCCATGAATATGAATTGTTGTTTTTCGTGCCAGAATAATCCCTTTATATCTACATGGGAGTGGGTCCTCTGCCATGGAGCCTGCCCTGTTCCACCACCATGTTTCTACAGCAGCCAAGAACAAACAAACAGCTCTAGAGAGTAGCCCAGAACAGACAACAGGCTCTAGAGAGTAGCCCAGAACAGACAACAGGCTCTAGAGAGTAGCCCAGAACAGACAACAGGCTCTAGAGAGTAGCCCAGAACAGACAAACAGCTCTAGAGAGTAGCCCAGAACAGACAACAGGCTCTAGAGAGTAGCCCAGAACAGACAACAGGCTCTAGAGAGTAGCCCAGAACAGACAACAGGCTCTAGAGAGTAGCCCAGAACAGACAACAGGCTCTAGAGAGTAGCCCAGAACAGACAACAGGCTCTAGAGAGTAGCCCAGAACAGACAACAGGCTCTAGAGAGTAGCCCAGAACAGACAACAGGCTCTAGAGAGTAGCCCAGAACAGACAACAGGCTCTAGAGAGTAGCCCAGAACAGACAACAGGCTCTAGAGAGTAGCCCAGAACAGACAACAGGCTCTAGAGAGTAGCCCAGAACAGACAAATAGTTATTGGGAGGACGTGTTTTGAATTCAGTCAACTTTCGATTGAAGCATTAGTGAATCAATTATTTGTTTGTGTTGAATTCAAACACTATGGGATACAAACATATTGTTTCAGGATAAGGGTTCTAGGAAGGGGGGGAGTGTTATCCCCATGGGTACCACCAATGCAAACTTAGCAATACTACTTTAGTACTGTCGTTGTGTACGAGCGCTTTAATGAGACAACTTTAGAGACAACTTTTTTTTTTTTTTTTTGGATGCTCACACATACAAGGAATTTGGTCTCTGCATTTAACCCATCCGTGAATTAGTGAAACACACAGAGCACACAGTGAGGTGAAGCACACACTAACCCCGAGCAGTGAGCCGCTACAGTTACAGCGGGGCTCGGGGAGCAGTGAGGGGTTAGGTGCCTTGCTCAAGGGCACTTCAGCCGTGGATGTGGGCATGGGAGAGAGCAGTGCTCGATGTTGTATATGAAATGTGCCACACACTGTGGCATTGAAGTGGCCGAGCTAATGCTTATCTAGGAAGTGGAAATCAAACAGACTGCTGTTCAGAAGGAGCTCCGCACAGCCACACCCTGACACACCCACACTGTGGCGTTACAAAATAAAAGTCTGAGAAGGTTAATGCGCTCTCAACGCAGCCATAAACATCAACCACTGGCCAGACGTCCCTCCACAAAACCATACAGACCGTGGTATTAAACTATAAGGGTCCTAGAAGCCACCCCTGTCTCGGACACTGCCCTCAACAATTGGCTGCCCAGACAGAGCTCCACACATCCACACACACCTCGCACACACTCCACACCACACACCAAAAACCACAACCACACCCCACAAACCACACACACACTCCACGCTGACTGAGTTCGCAGGAGACAGGAACATTCACACACTTGTTGGGAGAGAGACATAGGATGCACTCTTGTTTTCTCTAAATGACGGTATTCCTCAGCAACGGTGACAAAATGGCATAGATGTGTGTGTTGACTATCAAATAAGACATTCTTCCACATAAAAATAATCAGATATTTAAGTTCTCCCTGCTAGGTGCCACTAAAGTTTACACAATTTTGCTTTAACCTCTTAATCACTTGGTCTCTTCCTCGAGTTTTTGCCAAAAATGACATCTATCGAAAGTGAATAGAGCACATCTCCAAAATGACATGGGCTATCATTTGTAATAATGATACCTGAAGAAAGATCTGTGAGATTGTTGGGTAAGTCAAACAATCAATGTGGAGGCCACTGGGTCAGAGTGAATAAAGCTGAAGAGCACAGCGTAAATGGATGCTTTATTTCCACTTGAAATACATTTAATGATTTAGAGTGAATACCATCTAGTGCATTTTCAGTTTGTAATAATAGTACTATAGGGCCAAAGCACATCTGCTGTGTACCTGACTCGGGATTTGATGCCAATAAAGTGTGTAAGTGCAAAGATGGAGAGGATTCAGTAGAGGGTTGAGTCTCCAAATAAAACCAAGAAACCCAAGGCAAACCAATGAAAACATTACAATACAAACGTGATGAGGTACAAACAGGTGGATCCTTTCAGAACCCATTGTTACATTTTTACATTTCACCCCTCTATTGAAAGTTCAGGGAGGGTTAAAGGTCAAGTCCTTGGTACGAAATAGGTAAACTTTTAGGTTTGAAATGATAAAAAAACTCAGGAAATAACATCGGCATTATCTTTTTGGATCCCACACTACAAGCCATCGTCCACCATTCTCCAATCCTCTGTTCCCGTCTCCCAATTACTACAAAGCGGCCATTTCAATTCTCTTAATTTAATCCGAAAACCAATTTCACATTCTGAGTCCGGCAATGAGAACACTGTTTCATCATATTCCATCTGCTCCACATTCAGCGGTGGAAATGAGCTGTCACGTAAATGAGCTGCCCTGTTCAGAAGAAGAACCACCACCCACCACCACCACCTCCACCACCCCCGCCTCCACCTGCCACACACCCTCCTGTCCTATTGGAGGGGGGGGTTCAGCATACCCGCTAATAACGGAGCCAGCGGGTGACCGGGGTCACTCTCTCTCTCCCTCCCTCTCTCTCTCTCTCTCTCCCCCTCTCTCTCTCTCTCTCTCTCCCCCTCTCTCTCTCTCTCTCTCCTCTCTCTCTCTCTCTCCCCCTCTCTCTCTCTCCCCCCCTCTCTCTCTCTCTCCCCCTCTCTCTCTCTCCCCCCCTCTCTCTCTCTCCCTCCCTCTCTCTCTCTCTCTCCCCCTCTCTCTCTCTCTCTCTCTCCCCCTCTCCCTCTCTCTCTCTCTCTCTCTCTCCCCCTCTCTCTCTCTCTCCCCCTCTCCCTCTCTCTCTCCCCCTCTCTCCCTCTCTCTCTCTCTCCCTCTCTTATACTAGCATAATGGGCTTCTTAATGCTGCAGCTAGGGATTAGCCGCCACGTAAAGCTCTGGTGGAAGCTAGCTGTCTGTTGCCATTAGTGGCACCGGGCCAACTATCTTTCCTTTCAATTCATAACAGAGGGCAAGTGCGGAGGAGGGCGTGCGAGGGAAGAGGCCATCAATATTTCATGCAGATAGAGAGAGAGAAAGAGTTTACCAGTTAGGAAAAAAAAAAAAAGGAACAAAAAAAACACCTGCATAATGAAGGGGAGCGAGCGTGAGAGAGCCAGAGAACGGAGGATATCACGCTTTAATCCGGAACATAATGCACATCCATTTTTCAACAAGCTCCAGGCTGTGAAAGGCTTGTATCAGTGTATCATTTTAGTTCTGGAGTTTCCCCTGCACTCTTTTGACCAATGGGATCGTCTGTATACTGTGGTAGACCAACACAGAAGGGAGAGACAGGAGGCAGTAGTCACTGTGGTGTTCAAGCAGGGCTAGGAAGGTCCCGTGCAACGTACACATTCCAGCAAATACATAAAACAAAAACCATCAATGTGCCACGATCATTCAACACTTAAATATGATGTGAGTGAGTAACGACGCCACCGCGTCCATTCCTCATGTTACCATACGTTGTGGCCAATTAAAATCCACATTTTTTAAACGACTATGCTAATTCCTGAACCGAGGCTTTAAAAACCCGTCAGAAGCGGTCGTGTGTTGGCTGTGATTGAGGCTGCGTAGTCAAGAGTGACAACGCGATGAATTGAACTCAGCTTGAAAGCAATCCCCTACGGAGCCGCTGATGATCACAACTCGGTCCCTCAGAGGCGGCCTGGCTCTAACCCGATCCGTACATGTGTCTTTATCATCCACAACACCACCGCTGATTAAAGAGCAGCCACCGCCACCTCCGATTGGATGCAGTAGTGGATCTGTCTGTGTCTCTCCGATGCGCCATTGTGTGCAGCGTTGCGTGCGTGATGCTGCGTTGCCAAACGGTTGTTGTGAGTGTTTGGATGAGTATTAAGCACATGAAAACCGCTTTCATTCAAAATCATGATTGAGGTGGCAATGACTAGCTTGTATTCTTTGTTTGAATCCCAAAAACATGTCATTTGAATTTCGCTACGCTGACAAATATTGCATTTCGGTCACGACTCACTCATGTCATAGATTTAACCATTTATTGCATGAAATGGTACTACTATTTTAATTTGCCGTCATAGTTTCCTTCTTTTCTGGTGCACCCTGCTGTAGGATTTAAAGCATGACTACATTATGCTGGCATACAATGGCTGATATGCCCTGAAAGGGTGGTAGTGCTTTGCTTTATTGTTATAGAAGTTTTTTTAGTTCCTTTATTGGAACACAATGAGAATCGTTATTAAAATGAAAGCAATTAGAAAGAATGGTTTACGGTCAATTGGAAAATAGATTCACTAATACCTTGGTTCAGTCTTCCCCACCCTACTGATTTCCAAATGGACTAACAAAGTACATTTACATGAGTAATGGGTATAAAGAATAGTATAAATCTAGAGTATTCATTTACATAATACTGTATCACGACATATCTCTATTCTATCCTCTCTTTTCATTTTCTCAGTGTTTTCACAATGTTTTATTTCACAGAGTTTTATTATACATTATGAGGTCAGATAACACAGCTGCCCTAAAGACACTATAAATAAATTAAAATGAATAACACTGAATAATGTAATAACGACACACCACATTGGGGATTATTTCTGTAATCGTTTTTTGCCAAACTTGCTTGCAGACTGCTTGCAACTTGCACGATGACTGCTTTCTCCCTCACGATAAATTGCATTAAACAGCACCACAGAGGACTTTGATGAAGTAGCATGCGTTAAGGCATACAAATCTGTAGAAATATTCAAAGTGACAGGGGGACAAAATCTGCCAAGGGTACACCCTTTTGTCGGGAAGAAAAAAAACAAAAGGAGTTGTTTTTTTTTGGTCCAGATGGCTTGTGTTTTTGGGCGTACAATAAAAGGAGGAAAGCCACAAGGTATTGTCGCGCTGCCTTTGGCTAGTGTTGCATATTAATAAATACCCCTTGACACAAGCCCCAAACCTCACCTTCCTCCACGACCGCTTCTTTCATTTAGAGCTTGCGGTACTTTTCAAAAAACACCTCATAAATCCAGAGGCTGTTTCCCGGCTCCTGGCTCTCACTGTTTTCTCCATTCTTAGCATCTCTGTGTGTTTGTGTGTGTGATCTTTTTCTTACCTTTCTCGCAGTCTTAAAAAAGCAGAAAGTGTGCTCTTTATTTTTAGAGCATGTTTGTGTGCTAGAGGTGTTGTCCTCACTAGATAATGTGATTCTGCTGCTCATTAGTGTTGATGGTGGATAGTCCACTGTCATGGCACGGCGGTGACAAATGCACAGGGACCACTCACCGTCTCCCAAGTGAAAATAATTACCCAGCCTTCCACCCCATCCCCCCAGCCCCCCCCCCCCCCCCTTACCCTCACCTCTGTCCTCATTACTCAGTAGGGGGGATAAGCATCCTGAGAGGCACAACTCAAGAGACAGAAAACACAAACTACTGCAACAAAAAGATGCAGCCTTCGTGTATCCGCCAAGTGGCGATGTGTTGGAGTCTTGTTGTGAGAATTGGCGATGGCGAGTGCGCAGAAGTGATGCGATCAGCGTGAGATCCAGAAGGTCTGGGGGATCGAGAGGGCCAAATGGAGGTTGGTTTTATATCATTTCAGAAGCAGGGATTATTTGTGACCCTCTGATTATTTGTCAAATTTAAATAGATATAACGGTTATTTTGGTTGGAGTACATAGATTGGCAATATTGTCGTAGCAAAAAAAAAGGTGAAGGCCATCGTGTATGAGACCGTACGCAAACCCTTACCTTCATTCTTTCCAGAGGGCTATTAGTGAAACTGCTTCACGTTCAGATCCCTTCATCCATTAATTATGGTATTTCATAGTTAGAATTTCGCTTTTCATTATCCAAGCGTTCTTTCGTTTTTGGTCTTATTATCTGAAACATTCAAAAATACATAATTCATGTCCCAAAAACTAAGAATAAGTAGATGCACCATTAGAGGTGTTTTTCACAGCCTAGCACATCCCTGCTCTTGACCTGTGCTCTTATTTAGCCAAGTAACCAGACACATCAAATATTGACCACGTTCTCCAGCCTGTCCTTGTGTCGTTTCTCTTTTCCTGCTATTTGAGCCGTTCCCAAAAGGACAAAGGTCGCCGTGCATTAAGAACCATACCATCTCTGCCGACAGCCGGGGCTGAAGAGTGCCTTTTATGAACAAAGAGGGCCTTTCTGTCCTTTGAATCTGAAAGATGAGGCTGGGCCCTCGGGAATCAACATCTGTCCCCCCTGCCTCTGTCCGATTGTCAAAGGCTCCTGAAAGAGCGATCTATTTCAAGAGAGAGCTCCATGGCTCAGACCCAACATCAAGGACTTATGAATTATTAAGCGCAGGCAGCATTGATTATTGATTACAGAGGTCCAGCACTTATGTCTTTAATGGTTCCCCAGAACTTTGAGTGTGGCTATTTTAGATGACTGAAAAAATTACATTTTGAGGGGTACACTAGTGTTAGCTTTTGTGTGTGTGTGTGTGTGTGTGTGTGTGTGTGTGTGTGTCCTCACAGATGGTTTGTGGGGCCCAGTCATGGGTAGCACACCAACGGGATGGGGCCCTCAGCTGTAGTGGGGCCCAAAATCCTGGGCCCGCACCGTTTTTAATTTTTAATGAGCTGAGGAGGCTGCCCTGACATTCCCCCCACTCTTTGTTTACTTGGCCCACAAGGTAGCAAAGTTGAGTTCTGTGTGTATAATTGTCATGCTCGTGAGCGCCCCCCCAGGTGGTACTGCACCCCATACACACTTCCTGAAGTGTATATCGTTCAGCCAATCACATATGGCCAAATTGTTCATGTAGTTTGTGTTATGGGAAATGACTAGGCATGCTAATCAGACCTCAATTGAGCACATGCAGAAGGAGCACATGTTGTGAGAAAGGAAAGATTTTCACTTGAAGAATGTCAGAAGGTAAGTCTATCAGAGGAGTTGCCGGATGGCTATCCAGAGTTTGCCTTGCTTGTTGATGAGCTTGATGATTTTTTCTCTCTCTCAGTTGTTTCGTTAGGATGCGTAGCTCCCGTCAACGATGTTCAGCCCACTAGAAAGACGTTGTTTTACTCTGCTGTCCTCTACCCCCTGCGCCTTGCCGAGGTCAACAGAGCCCAGCTGGACAGATAGCAATGTTAAAAACGGGGCCCCACCATGTTGGCAAAAAACATTTTCTTAAAAAGTTTACAATTTTGCTTAATTGAAGTGATAGTTGTGATCAGCATTTTTTGCTTATATTGCCAGATTTTTATTTTTCATTATTGGGAGTTGCCTATTATGTGAAGCAGCATTTCCGAAGAGCCCTGTTACGACTGTGGTCGTAGTTTTTGTATTCTGTTGTGTTTGTGTGTGTGGCTTTGTGTTTTCTGTCAATCTCCTATGTAAATAGGAATGTGCCATTCCCGGGTGGGGATTGGTCCACTCATTTCGGCCGGGGACGGTGATTGGCCGAGGCAGGAATAAAAGGAGTCAAGATGGCCACCGTGGACAAGCCAGCACTTCCATCCTCCTACTCTCCCAACAAGCCACATGTGTTTTTATGTCCTGTATTTTAGTTTAGAAGTTTCTGTTTAAATAGTAGGGGTGGACTGCCATTTCAGTTTGTATTGTTTCCTCCTGTTTTCATTAGAAAGGGAGCTGATTTGATTGTCATTTGTTTTCTTAGGTTAGAGTCTCTTTTGTTTCAGATAGGAAAGTTTTGTTTGTTATTTTGGCCTGGGTCCACCCTGAAGCCTACCTTAGTTACTTTGATAATGTTTGTGTGAATAAATTCTGTACTCAGTTAAAACAGAACAACACATGTGCTCGTGGCTACTTGGGAGTTGGGGAAGAAGGGTGTTTTTCATGTTGCGTCCTAGGCCCCTAGAATGGGGCGTAACAGCCCCGTGCACACACACACACAAACAGACCAACATTAGCAGATCTCATACTTTTCTATAGCCTGGGTTTTCGCTTCCTCTAGTATATATACTACAGGTTATGCTGTGGTTTACTTTTTTATCTCATTCATACATTTTAATAATTTGTCAGAGCAGTTCAGTGGTGGCCAAAGTACACACATTCCATACTTATGCAGAAGCACAGATACTTGTGTTAAAGCAGACACTGCCGAAAGTATAAGAACTGATATCAACTTCTTTACTTTAAGTACAGGCTCTGAGATTTACTCAAAGTATAAAATTAGAAGTAGCTGATTATTCAGTAGTTATTAGTAGTACATATTGATAAAATTCAAAGACTGTTCAAGTTTCAAATAGAATAAACAATACACTGAAAATAATGAACATTAACTTTGCTGCATTGTGCTAATCTATGCTACTAGTTCTCTATGGACGGCATTACTCTGTGGTGGAGCCTAACTAAAGTAACAAGCTTTGTTTTAAAATGTAGGGAGAGTCAGTTGAAAGTTGTCAAAAAAAGAAATACTCTGTTAAGCACAGAAACAACGTATTTGTACTTTGTTACCTTCCTCCTCTGGTGTACTTTCCAAACATTGGGCTACAGGTCCGTACATTGAGCTACAGGTCCGTACATTGGGTACAGGTCCATACATTGAGCTACAGGTCCATACATTGGGCTACAGGTCCGTACATTGGGTTACAGGTCCATACATTGGGTACAGGTCCATACATTGGGCTACAGGTCCGTACATTGGGTTACAGGTCCGTACATTGGGCTACAGGGCCGTACATTGGGCTACAGGTCCGTACATTGGGCTACAGGTCCGTACATTGGGCTACAGGTCCGTACATTGGGCTACAGGTCCGTACATTGGGCTACAGGTCCATACATTGGGCCATGGCAACACACTGACACGTCTCCATACATGCAGCTTTGCGTTTTTACATCCTCCATTCACTCTGGGCTGAGCCATCATGAGGACAGTACCACTGCACGAGTTTGTGGTTTTAATTTTATAAAACAACAATTTAGTCTCTGAACATAATCCTCGACCAAGGCAAGAAACCCGCTATCGGAGCTCCAACCCAATGAGGTCGGTTTGGATAACAACACCATTTTGAGACGCGTCCAAGACCATTTCAGAGGGAGAATTATTTCTGGCAAAAGCCACTGGCAGGAAGTAGCCCCCACCTTCCTCCCCGAACAAAAATATAATCACACCATTCTCTCTCTCTCTCTCTCTCTCTCTCTCTCTCTCTCTCTCTCTCTCTCTCTCTCTCTCTCTCTCTCTCTCTCTCTCTCTCTCTCTCTCTCTCTCTCTCTCTCTCTCTCTCTCTCTCTCTCAGCTCAAGGCTGACTTCCACACAAGTCCATTCTACCCGCTGCTCCTGCAAATTTCAGCGGGGACAATTTTAAATGTTTGTTTCAGGAATTTCTATCTTGTTTAAATCCAGGCAATATTCTCCCAATTAGCCTCGCTGGTGTCAGCCAGCCAGTTTTTTTATTGTTGTTTCCATCTTTTCTATTTTATACTCCATTGAGGAACAGACTCGGAACAGCAACAATGGCGGACAAGTCGGTTTGTATTTACTTCAGATAATCCAGATAATCCACTTGTGTCAATTAGCGCAAACAGCTGGCTGCTGTTCTGAAGAACGGGGTTAATTCCTCCACTGTCCTTGTCACCGCCTCCTCTGTGTGCCCACGCTCCACACAAGAAACGTTCTCATTTTGATGAGCCCCTCGCTCTGCTCAATATGCATAAACCCTGATTATAGACTGAGCCACTAGCTGGAGGACACATACACTAATTCATCTATACATCTTTGACATTTAACACTATTTTGTAAAAGATGTCCTATGGTTTCACAAGAACGACAAACCAAAAAGTACACAAAAGTTAAGCTATGCATCGTTATAATAATTAGGTTGTGTGGTGGATGTTGTCTGCCAAATGTTCTGTTCAAGTTGTCTTATTGGATGATAGCAGCCTTCTGTCTGGTAACACACACCTGAGCCTTTTACCTGCCAGCAAATGGATAATGAGCACGTACCAGCCAAAATACAAACTACTACTCTGATTCAGGGAAAAATGTGCTGCAACTATTGTGCATTTAATTAAACCTACCTGGTACTATGTATTGTCTTCGTAAAAAAAGAAAAACATTTTAAGGTTAAAGAAAAATACTAAACAGTATGCCTCCCAAGGAGGAATGAAAAACATATTTGAAGGCTGATTTGGTGTCTTCTTTAATGAGAACCCTGTCCATGGACAGGATGGACAGCAGTCCTTCACTTGGTGGTCCAGTTTCACGCCTTATCTTCTCCAGCCAAGACAAGACGCAGACGCAGTGAAACACGGACACACACATTGTCTACACCCACACTCACATGTGCACACACACACACACACACACACACACACACACACACACACACACACACACACACACACACACACACACACACACACTACAGATAAACACACACACACACACACACACAAACAGACCAACACTACAGATAAACAAACAGACTGACAGACAGGCACACACCCAGATAGACAGCCACACAAACAAAAATACAACAAATAAATCCTCTGTTTGTGAATCTAGTTTGTCTGACAGCATGGGGTAGTGAGCTGTGCTCTAAAGAAGATGAGGCCGTCTTATTGTGAAGTTCTCAGGCTGAGAGTGACCAGGAATGTCTGCTCTGCTCTTAAGAACACCAGCTCTGAAGAGCTCCATTACTGATGAAGAGGGCATTTCATGCACACAAGCATATCACAATAAAAGCCCTGGCGACCTTCAAGAAACCTGGAGGCTTCAAATTACTGAAAATATGAGTGGAATATGAATATGAATGAATATTTTTACTATTTGTGTAAATGTAGCTGAAAAATAATGAGTTGCAGTTCAAATTGTCATCATATCTCTTCTCAGTGAGAATGAAATCATGTTGACATAGAAACGTGAAATGTGTTGTGTATTCTATTTTAATTTATTATAGTTCTAACCTGAAATATTAGGTCAAAAAAAATAAAGAGATCAACTCTAGAACAGAATAGAGTCCTTCCTCTATCATCATTTGCTGTCTATCTTGTAGGTTCGTCCACTATGGTCTTTCTTGTTTCACCAATTTCAAGTTTGAGAGGATTTAGAAATTAGCATATGTTGTATGGTATATACTTGTCATTGGCAAGGGCAGTCAATATGGCCATTTTTAAATTGGGTATGGTATGAAATGTCCTCAGTATGCAAAGTGACACAACCACATCAATCATCTTGGGAGAAAACAAAGTGCAATCCCTTCACTCAGAGGAACGGGTCATCCTCTGGGCCAGTATCATCGCAGCACCACCAAAATGACAGCTGATGATTATTTCATCACGTCTGGGAGGTCTTGAACATTTCTACTTATGTGGCTCTCTGTCGATCAACTGGCATAGCGAGGCATTAACCGCCATCAGGCTTATGGGGTTGGATTCCCAACGGGGCCATCCCTGCTAAGTACGCACTGGAGCTATTGCAACACGCTAAGGATGAAAGTGTCCACCAAATGGAACGTTTTTATATATGAACGTATGTTTATATTTCCACTTTCATTCAAAACAACATTGCCGGAGAGGTCAAAGTTTACTGTTATATTTCCCATGGTTTTAGAGCCCTAGATGTTCAGCCTGGCTCAGAATGTGCCGTCGTTGTTTAAGGTTATCATTAAGGTAACGTTCAATTCATGGTTTTAACTACCTGGTGTAAGTGGTTTACCATTAAGCAACGAGTCATGTAGCAGATTATTTTGTTATTTGTCATTTATGTCCAGTTAGGGGTTAAGGCTCTTACTCAACATTAGTAGTCTTTGGACAGTACCCCTTCACTCACAATGCAACTAAACCAGCAAACACACAAAGATGCGTCATATTGTGTTTTCTTGAACAGAATGTTATTATTCTGTCCTGATATTATTTAGTAGGAAATTGCACATTATCTTTAATTCTCTGCAAGAATGGATGGAATGGATTCTCTGCGAGAATCCGTCCAAGTGTACGCCAGTGAATAAGGCGATGTCGTCCTTTATTACACTCTCCACCTGGTGAAACTGTTCCTTCTTTGTCAGCACTGTTGCATTGTGGGAGAATTAAATCCTCCTTCCAGCTTGGTGTATATATAGGAGACCTGCAAAAAGTTAGATAGTGTAATCTTGTTCCATGGAGTGTTCTCTGAAAAGCATTTGATTATTTATGCTACGTGTGGCTGAGTGTTATCTGGGATGACTGAGATTTTTTTACATGTTCATTTGGCAACAGAAAATTACGATCGAGGTCGATGGAAATCTGAGTGCAAAGATGAGGGAAGGAGACGGTATACTTTGTCTCTGAGACGCTGGAGGATACAGTGGAGAGGATGTTCAAACAGAGCATGCATGATGCAAGATGAGGACATGTCAAAGACACAAGAGGAACAATGAACATGTGACCAACTATGATATATGAGAGTGGGAATAATATGCAAATATCACAGGCCCAGTGCGACTGGACAATCCCAGCCATGAGATCCCGGGATCAAACATCAACGTTCACAGTCTGACGGCCTGCTTGAATCAAGAGGCCTGACCAATGCCTGTTCTGTGATTATCCAGACCTCACTGTCTGTGGCCTTGTGTCGACTCAATTCTAATGTGGATGGAATGTGATTGCATCCTACTGGAGCGTTCTTCTGTGGCTGTGTATTAGTCCCCAGACTTTTCTTCAATAAAACAGCCTCTTTTCTTTGACTGACCTGTTGTTATTCTTTTAGCGGGGGGGGGGGGGGGGGGGGGGGGGTAGTGGTTAAATTGAATATTAAGTGGAACGGATAGTTTATTTTTCACTCAGCTGACCTGGCAGCCGTAAATAAATAAACCGTTCCCATATTCTTCAAATATTTATCCATGTTATTTTGGTTTTGTTTGCTTACCAACCTGCGCCTGTCGCCCTGCGCCCGCACCGTTCTGCTGAGCTTGCGGTCATGACTGTGAATGTGGGGGCTGTGATCCTTCTTCGTTTCAGACATGACTTAAGTGCAGCAAGGAAGGGATTCTACCAGCCTGGACCCAGAACTTTTTGTTTCAAAAACTGTGTCTGTCTGTTCCTTGAACTGCGGAGGCAAGCAGAATCACAAAATCACACATGTTAGGAGTTGTTAAACGTGTGTGTATATATATAGATATAGATAAGATTTTTCCGCTTCGTATTAGTATGCTGTGATAATGGTGTATATATATATACCATTATCACAGCATACTACAGCTTCGTATTAGTATGCTGTGATAATGGTGTATATATATATATACCATTATCACAGCATACTAATACGAAGCGGAAAAATCTTTTATGGATGTGGGGCGCTCTGTCAGCAAACAATACAAAAGGAACAGCATTTAACCTTTCACGTGGACTCTGTTCTTAAAAATAAATTAAAAAGAAACAGTTAAGCATGTCGCTACGAGGAGTTAGGACACGCGTCAGTGTTTTCATTACCAACATTAACAGCCAGGCAAGGGTGTCTGGGGGAAACAGGCACAATTAAAATAAACGATTGGCCTAGGATGAAAGATGGCCTTTCCAGGCTCAACGTACTCATTATGTAATGTAGCCTCGCTACCCAACGAGTCGTCATAGCAACAGACCCTCTCCACCATTATGCCTTTGATCTATACACTAAGGCATCACTAATCTTTCGCTAACTAATACTTTTGCTTACCACCTACCATTAGTGCAATATGTTATGTTAACACACTTAACAGTCTAACACACATGCACACACACACAAGCACGCACGCACACACACACACACACACAGGAGGCGCTGTTATCGACACTGCAGTCACAATTAGTATGTTTCTACTTGATTATTCCGGATGGAAATGATGCCTTTATGGTTGTTGTACATGACGAGTGAAGCACTGTCATGTCTTCAGTGATATCTTGACGGCAACCGAGCCTTGACAAGAGGAAATAAGCAAAGTTGGGGCTGGGGTGGAGGTGCTGTGGGGTGGAGGATGGTGGGTGGGTTGGGTGTAAGCCGGATGTTCCATCATGGAGACAATCCTCAGGATATTAATGATCCAATAGTGCTGTGTTTCTACCTGAAGGTGAAAAATGAAGCCAAACAGGAGTTTCTAGGCCCCCCCTTCTGCACAATACATTAATCATACCGACACACCCGGAACTACAATCCCTCTCTTTATACACACATCAGACACACCGAGACCGCGGGATCTGATAGAGCTGACAATGAATGGGGATTCACAAGATTCACACACACACACACACACACACACACACACACACACACACACACACACACACACACACACACACACACACACACACACACACGTGTGTGTGCGTGATTGCATGGTGGGCTTTGAAGCCCACTTTGATTCCTTGGGATGTGACCCACTTCCACATATTCCCACTGCATCGTTATGTGAAAGTGAATAAGATATCCTCATCCATCCTTCCAGACATCCTCTGGTCTATCCTCTTCTACCCAACTAACCGTATATCCACCCATCCACGCATCCATCTGACATCCTTCATTTACCAACCACCATCCCCACCATCCATCTATAATCAATACATCTATAATCCATCCATCTATAATCTATCTATAATCCATCCATCTATAATCCATCTATAATCCATCTATAATCCATCCGTCTATAATCCATTTATAATCACCTGGCCAGAGACAGGCTGATTGGACTCTGGGTGAGGCTGCACACCTGGAGCACATTGAGCAATCAATGTTAGACCAGCCATCACACACACACACACACACACACTGGAGCTGTGTTCCAAATCGTTCCCTATTCACTCACTCACTACGGGATATTGTTTGAGCACGCATGACGGTCGTCTCGTCAGGCTATTAAAAACAAATAAACTGCTAATAAAAACGAATAAACTGCTAATAAAAACAAATAAATCCCAGCAAAAAGTGTTATCTTGTTTATTTTTGGAGGGTTAACGTGTAGTCTATACTAAAATAATTATTCACCTCAGGCTCCGTCAATAGTGGGGAATAGCGCCCTCGACCGAATAGCTATTCACTTCGCCTTCGGCGATTGTGAATAATTGCTAAATAGTGTTTATGATATAAACTATATAGGGAACGTACAAACGAGAATTCAGACACTACGCTGAACATTTGTAAACGTCATTTGCGTTAGTAAATGCACCGCATTGCATTGTGGTATACGGGAGTAACATGTAGGGAACATCGTATGTTCACTCAAATTTAGGGTATTTTATTGTCCACTATATACTATATATATATATATATATATATATATATATATATATATATATATATATATATATATAACAATGCACTTCATGGAGATCATGGAGTGGATGAAATTAACCACTGAGAATTCAAACACCACTACAAAATGGCAAGCGACCTTTAAAGTGCACTATACCCGTGATAGGGAACGATTTGGAACACAGCTAGGGATCTCCTGCATGGCAACATGCAGCACCAGGTCATGTGTCATTCTCTGAAAACCTTCCAGTAAACCGGTCTCTAACCCCACCGCCCTGCGTCCTTGTCCAGAGGAGCCCAGTTAAATTCACCGCGGTGGACTTTGACAGCCACCTAGATGGTGTGTAGCATCGTCAATGCTACACATGCACACCATATCTATTATCCAACCATCCCTGCAGCCATCCTCTATCTGCCATCCACCCTTCATCCAAGCGGATGCAGTCTGTTGACGCTCTGCTTTGTGGTTTTGGTCAAGCAGAACGTTTTGCTTCAGATGACATTATGATGATCATTCAGTCTACCATCTTATGTCTAATTAGATTGAATCCTTCATCGATTGGGGGGGCACTAGAACACCTGATCCACCTTTGTGCCTTCTGGACAATCAGGCAACACGCAGGAGTTTCAGAAAGGGGATTCACACATTGTGGTAGAGGTACATGAGAGGCCAAGTTCAAGTCCAATTCAATGTTGGATTAGATTCGAATTTTCCTGCAGACTCTATGCAACCCTCCACCCAGCAGGCACTCTGGCTCCCGGGGACGAGCCAGTCTCATTTGGGAGCCCTCCACAGAGCGGGTCGCAACGGATTAAGATCCTCTATCGGGCGTGAACAACGACTTGTGACAAAAGCCCCTCTGAGATCAGGTGTGTTGTCAGGTATTGGATTAGGGCTGCTCTCACAAGACAAGGGGGTGTTTGTTTCCCTGTTGTAACGTTGGTACAACCCCCCCCTCCACCCCATCCCCACGAGCCCCCCCGCTCACGTCCCTTCTAATCTCAACGGCTAATGGAGTCTGCGGTAAACTCTTCTGACGTGGAATGTGCACAAATTGAAATCTTTTTTCTTTTTTCTTTCTTTGGCCTCTTCCCTCTGGCCTCTATCTCTTTTTCCAATTTACGGTGTCGCCGTCTGTGCACCCCGCTCGGTAAACTCGTTCCTGACCCCTCAGACAAAAGCTGAGATAAAGCAATTAGCGTCTGGTGGTTCGTGGGCGGCAGACACCGCTGCTGGCCCGGTGTGTGGGAGGACGGTGGGGGGGGGGGGGGGGGGGGTCTCGCCAAGCCGTGCCAACAACTGGAAGAAAACGTCTCGGAGTTAAGCACAGGTTATAATAATCTAAATAGGTGAAATGAGTGTTAAAGGAAGTCTAGACGGGGCTTCTAACCTTCCTCACTGTGGCTTTGATCCATCCAATTTTCTTCCTTTTAATCGCAGACAATGCGCTTCTTTCACTTGAGAGAATCTCATCCAAGAGTACATTTCAGCCTGGAAGGACTTTACGAGTCCAGCTTGTAGCACTTAAAGACGTTCTTACTAGATGTTGCCAAATTCTAGGATATAGAAGGTTTGACTTCACAGATTTCTGTGTTTAGCATGTTTGTGTTTGGTAGTTTGTGAGTGTATGTGAATTTTTGTTGTGCATTGTTTGTGACAGCATTTATTTCTACCGGTGTGTGTGTGTGTGTGTGTGTCTATGTGTGTGCGTAAAAGGTGTCTGCAAAAGGCGGAATGCAAATATGTTGATAACATGTTTGCACTGAAACATAATTTGCATAGATACGGTATATGCATACATTATATAGAAAGTTGCTTGTGTAAATCCAACACACAGCTCCGATAATTGCTCACCTTAAGGCTTAACATTTTTTGCAAGAAATGTCTCTTCTGTCAATTTATCATTTCCATGGAAGAAAATAGGAAAATCTCAATACAGCCGGGACCTGTGGTCCTCCCATACTGTATCGTGTCTCTAGACGACGCTTTAGATGTTTAATTAATGAATAATACATTAGAAAGTTCTTCCTCGCAGTCGGCGTCTCACACTCCAAATGCTGGCTCTGTGTGTATGTCTTTGGATTCTGAAAATATCTCATCTCTAAGGGTCCCTATTGCACCACCAAGTGGGATGTTGATGAGCCAGGGGCGGCATTAGCTCAGGAGGTAGGAGGAGCGGGTTGGCTGGTGACCGCACGGTTGCTGGTTCGATCCCCGGCTCCTCCTAGCTGAGTGTTGAGGTGTCCCTGAGCAAGACGCCCTCACCCTACTTGCTCCTGACCCGCTGGCTGTCGCCCTGCGTGGTCGACTGTGTCGTCGGTGTGTGAATGTGTGCATGAATGGGTGAATGTCAGTCAACACTGTAAAGCGCTTTGGATAATAGCTCTGTATAAATGAGGACCATTTGCCATTAGAGGTAGTTTTATACGTCACACATAGTAGGATCCACCCAAGATGTATGATGGATAGACCCGCCTACCGGTTGGTACAGTCTGCTAGTTGGTGGGTTGATCTATCCGTCATACAGCCCATGTGTGATGTCCCTATAGCTTTGGCTTGTTATGGTTAATCCACCTAACACCTGGTGGTAAAACCACCTGTCAACATAGAACCATTTCAACGTGTCAGTGTGTTGATAGAATTGTAATGTATCACATTTTGTTGATTTCCTACCCCTGTGGTACATGTACTATACCATAGCTGCAGATTATTTCCAATTCACAGGTATAATTCCAAGCATGGAGCGTGATATTTTTAGCTGCTTTTTCACATGTCCTCCCCTTTCCCAATTACTTTGCATGGCTGGGCATCTGTTTTCTCTAGGAAATGGGAAAGTTCTTGCCTGTTTGGCCTGTATCTACTTTTTTTAGAAGTCACCCTGAACATATCTCCGTGCTGCAAGAATTCAATTTGAGAGGAAATTGAAAACTGCAAAAGAGGATTTAGAGCAAAATACATGGCAACCGGGATTCCTTGGGAAAGAGAGAGGACATCTTGCCGTCTGTTTGGTGTGATATGGATGCAGCGGAATTGATGAAGTCCTCGGACATTATCTAGCTGATAGTGTGTGTAGAGTGTGTGTGTGTGTGTGTGTACGTGTACGTGTGTGTGGTAGCATCCATATCACCGTGTGTGTGTGTGTGTGTGTGTGTGTACGTGTACGTGTGTGTGGTAGCATCCATATCACCGTGTGTGTGTGTGTGTGTGTGTGTGTGTGTGTGTGTGTGTGTGTGTGTGTGTGTGTGTGTGTGTGTGTGTGTGTGTGTGTGTGTGTGTGTGTGTGTGTGTGTGTGTGTGTGTGTGCATATAAATTGTGCGTGTGTGTGTGTGTGTGTGTCATTGTGTGTGTATGTGTACGTGCATACAGGTCTTTTCACAGTTTTTTCGACTGTTTCTGTCTTTGTCATTATCTTCAACCCTGCAGTTTCAGGAATACTGTGGAATTGACAGCTTGTATAGTTTCATACTATTCGTTTCACACCCATGGCAAGATATCCTCAAGGGCAAAGGGGGTATGTAGAATTGTTTGGGGATATTTATAGGGTGATGGAATATTATTCACATTGCATTTCGTACAATTATTTGCAGTTGTATATGGAACCATAAAATATGTGCGAGCAACTTTGTGATACATGTGCCTGGCATTACTGATGATTGAAGACACATTTCCAAAAGTGAGTGAATTCGAATGCCTTTAGAAGCAGGTTATTGTCTGGGTATCTTGCTCTAGGATTGGCTACGGACAATGGGGATCGAACCCAGTGACTTTCCCCAGTATTGAAAGGTGGCAGTGATTATAGCGTGCAAACACTGTACAGCCTACATGTTCAGATAATATTCTCTCTGGTCAGAAATAGTTCATTTGTTATGCTCGGCTCCAAAAAAAGGTCCTCTGTCAAGGCGAGTGACCTTGCGATCAAAGCAATATTCCATTTGGCACAGACAAAGCCACACAGACGCTGGCAGTGGCAGTGGAAGCAGTTAAACTGCTCACAGTGGGAGGGCTGGGCGGGAGCCAGACGACCGGCCGAGAGAGAGAGAGAGAGAGAGAGACGTCCGTGTAGTTGAGAGCGACCACTGGGCTTTACTGCAGCCAGGCGACGGGCCAATGATAGGGAGAGAGAGGGAGAGAGAGAGAGGGAGAGAGGGAGAGAGAGAGAGAGAGAGAGAGAGAGAGAGGGGGAGAGAGAGGGAGGGAGAGGGAGAGAGAGAGAGGGAGAGAGGGAGAGGGAGAGAGGGAGAGAGAGCGACCATTGGAGAGGAGAGCAGAAATCCTGCTTCCTGCGTGCTACCGCATCACCCTGGCTGGAGATCAGAGTGTGGGATGCGGCGGTGGGCGGCGGGGCCGGTGACCCGGGCTCCTCCTGACTCACTGACATCGTGAATGAACAGAGGTGGGCCGCGCGCTGATCCGTACGCGCTGATGCTGGGAGTGCTGCTAATTGGCCATTAGACCACCGCCACCTGCCTCTGGAGCTCGGCAGCCTAAGAGGGCGGAGGACTCGCCTGGCATTAGAGTATTATGGTCTGCATTAGCATCACAGCCACGTACATGCTGACTATTGGAGGCGACGTAATTATGATAGGATCACATGTGTGTTTTGTGTTGCTGTCTGTGGTCACAGTGCAGTAATTAGAATGTATGTGATTATGAGCTATAGCGACAGAGGCGGTGATAACGCAGAGCTGGCACTAAATATAAACGCGGTAACGTAACATCGGCTTATTCCTCCGTCACAACCACATGTACTCTCACGCGGTCCAAATCTGGTTCTTCGGCAAACCATCAAGTCGTCGCTCGTTTTTTTTTTTTTTTTTAAGGCGGAAAAAAAAATAGGGGTGTTTGTCCTGTCAACTTTTGCCGTTGTTAAAATAAGCCGCTGCAGCTGAGCTGTTGCTGGAAATCTCCCGAGAGGGAGGTTAATGCCGCGGCGCCGTCCCCATCATCCTCCACAGCCTCGCAGCCAGAGGCCCGGCGCCTAAGCTCCCCGGCAGCGGCAGCGGCGGCGGCGGCGCTGGGCTGGCAGCCACTGCTGCTGCTGCTGCACAGTGTCCTGCTGGACGGCTCACTTACTGAGGACACCTTCAGCCGTGAGCTAAGCAGCTTTCAGCTTCCATCAGATGGACCAGCATTTTTGACGGGTGGAGGAAAAACAAAACTGCAAGGGTCGGCTTCTTTTAGTTTTTTTTCCACACTCTGTGGCCATGTGCTGGCACACACACACACACACACACACACACACACACACACACACACACATACATACACAGATATACACACACACGCACACAGATATACACACACACGCACACAGATACACACACACACAAGAACATCTACCACAGGCATAAACACATCTACAATAACACACACATGTAGGAATCTAGTCATTGTCAATCCCGCAAATACATTAAAAATCTGTGCCTATGCATGTACACATGCAGGCACACACAGCTTGCTGCACACCATCTGTTCACACAGCAGTGTCAAGATAAGGCACTAGGGATAAAGGATGATAGACCCTGATGTGATCCAGTAAACTCCAGTTTAAGCAATAAATATATGTACAAATATATTCCCAAACACATTTTCAAAATGCCAGCATCTGTATAATTCCCGTCATTGTAGCACTAAAGCACTCTCCTCTTCCCCGTTCAACCCAGAATTGAACTCAAAATTCTGGATTCGAAGAAGATTGTCATTCAGAGCACGACAAAACAGCAAATCGCTAACTGCCAAAAGCAACAGACAGCCAAACGTACCAGTGGGAAAGTTAACAGTAAATAAAATAATAATTTGGCTCCAGATGGTGAGATGGTCGGCTGACGAGACAAGAAGCGTCTCTCGCTCCGCAGTGTGCTCTGTGTGGCGGGCGGCCGCAGCGCTCGCTGGCTCTCTGAGTTACGCGTTATGAACCCATGCCAGGCCTGTGTCCCTCTGCATTATGGGAAAACTGTGTGGCTCCGGCGGTGGCTGCCAAAATCCTCTGCACTCTCCAGTTTGTCGTGTTGTTTTGCTTGTTTTGTTTTGCCTTATTTCAGCCCAAGGTTATCGTTGAGTCTCCGTCGCCGGCCCGGAGTTTACCTCTGACCTTAAAGCCGGAGCTAAATGATGTTGTGTTTCTGTTGTTATGCAACGCTCCAGAGAGTGATGGCCTGCCTTCAAGTCCCCATTAGCCTGCTTTAGTGTCAGCTCCGGGCAGGCGCTATTTGAGAATAGACTTCAGACAGTCGCTGTGGGCCTGAGGACTAAGTACAGTGTAATAAACAGGAAGAATAAAAAGAATGTTTACTTTCTTCATACATGGAATTACATTTTCAGAAATATATTAATGTGAGTGGGTTGGAGTCAGAAGCAACGGGCTACATTTAGACTTTGGTGTATTAGCCTGAAACTATTTTAGGGTTTTCTGCAACATTTTAAGATGCAAAGATGAATGGATTTAACAAACTGCCGTGTGTGGATGAAATGTTCCCTTTAACATAGACAAATTAGTTATTCATTTTAGATGTATTAGTTAATTAGCCGTCTGGATCTGAAAGCCAATGAACAAGAGCAGGGAACCAGACCCAGACGACAGAGACTGTGGCTACAAGGATGTGAACACTGCTTAACGATACCAAGCGTTCTGACCGTCGCAGTTAACCGAGTTAGGTCCGTTCTTCAACTTAAAATCCAGTTCACCCTAAACGCGGTTCAGGCGGGGGCCATGTAGAACAGAGCTGTGTCGCTCAGACGAGCATTCACTGCCACTGGTTGTATTCTCCTCCCCACCGCGGTGGACCTCACCGCGGAACAAACGAAGATACAACCTCTATCTTGGAGAGTCTCCGAGGCGTGTCTCAAAGAGCGGCTATCTTTAGGTACGTGACAAAATGATAGAGCCCTCGCTTGGCCATTCGACCCATGTCCCAAGGTCACCGCGCGGAATAATGAGGTCTAAGAGTCTGCAGACCCGTCTCCCCCCCCCAGTAGCCTCTCTCTATTAGCATAGGAGACCCGGCAGGAGACGGGGCTTATTGACTTGATGGAGAAACCTCTGTTAGCTTTCACAGATTGAATTTCTTACTACCGGAAGGAGGAAAATGAAAACAAGCCAACCGGGAGCTGTTCTAGACTCGTCTCTCCAGCCCCCACCCGCCGCTCCGTCCCCCACCGCACCAGAGCAGGGAGTCCCACAACTCCTCCTTTCTCTTCCCAGCCAAGGTGAACCATGCCGAATGGAAATACTAAGAGCACTTCATCGCTTTGTGTGTGTGTGTGTGTGTGTGTGTGTGTGTGTGTGTGTGTGTGTGTGTGCTCGCGTGGGTATAGGTTCGTGTGTGTGTGTGTGTGTGTGTGTGTGTGTGTGTGTGTGTGTGTGTGTGCGTGTGCGTGCAATGTGATGGAAAAATTCACATGTTGCTACCTTTTAGTCATATAGGCTTTGTTTTCCGTTCTGTGTAGGTATTGTCTTGCCATCCTGCTTTTCCCCAGTGTCGTCTGCATATTGACGTTTGTGCTCTGGTTCAGCCACCTCACCTCACAGCTCTGGTCAGCTGTCCCACCTTCCTCCTCAGAGTCAATCAGTATGTTGACCCTTGTGCTGTGGTCAGCTGTCCCACCTTCCTCTGTGGCATCTAAATCTGTTTCTCTGTTTTGACGTGTCTTTTAGCTAGGTGCTGTCTTCCTTGGCCAGAGCTCATTTATAAAAGAGACTCCCGCAGGAGTTCCACCGCTGGAGCTCTGCTCTGGGAGTCTGGCAGCTCAGCTCCGGGAGTACAACCACTTTCTCCTCCATGTCGCGGTTCAATCTGGACTTCAGAGAGTCAAAGCCAAAGTTCTTTTCCCCCAATTCTTCTCAACCATGGCTGAGATAACCCCCACTACGAGTCTCTCTCAATGTAGCTACCCTGGTAAAACAAAGGATTAATAATATAGATGTAAACCCTTCTCTATGGGTAGCCGGCCTACCTTCCTTAGAGTCAACCGATAGTGTTAACCTTCGTACTTGGGTAAACCGGTCACAAGGGAGAAGACATCCTCTTAGGCACTCTTCTGCTTGATGAGAACACAGGCAACTCTGTGTCTTGGGTAAACATTACTTGATTTGATTATTGACATCTGCAATGTGGGAAGGATCTGAAACGATATAAATAACTCTGTCAAACTGTATGTCGGTACTCACTCTGCTAGAGAGGAGTCTAATGTATGCATGCAATAAACCTAGGTTAATTGTCTACAAGTACTGTGTGCTTTTTTTGCATTTAGAAATCTCATCTGTCCTAGATGCAATACCTGTTAAAGGAAATTGCCATGACAGTAAGCGTGTGTGTGTGTGTGTGTGTGTGTGTGTGTGTGGGTATGTTAGTGTGTGTGCCTAATGCATGTGAGTGTAGCGGTGGTGGATGCCAACCCATTTCTCCGGAGGTCATTAAGGTTGGGCTCTGGGCGGTGATTTTGTGTCCACTGCTGCCGGAATTTAAATGTGTTAGCGCTGAGTTACCGCTCAAACGCTCGCTGCAGCGCCACCTCTGACCCCCCCGAGCTCAGCACCCCGCCTCGCATGACAATCGGGGCTCTTTGAAGTCGGAAACGCAACCACGGCGCGACCTCCGACTGCACCGGCAACACGCTGTAAGGGCACCTTGACGGAACACGCTGCCTTGTAAAGTTCTTTACCTCTATCGCCAACAACAACAACAACAACAAAAACAAAAACAACAAAATGAAATCCAGCAGCACAAAGAATAGAGCGCGCTTGGCCTCCGGTGCTTTGAGGCTACATTTGATGCAGCAGCAGCAGCAGCATCAAACACTGAGGCATGCTGATCCACGTGCTCCTCTGTGAGGAGAGAGGGCTTTTGCCGGAAGCTTACATTATGACTCTCAGTATGGGGCTGGAAGACAGACAAAGGCAGATCCTTCTGGATGTCTCGGTGCCGTAACCCCCTGGCTGGCTGGGGAGGTTTCACCCCGGGAGGAGCCTCCTCCTCCTCCTCCTCCTCCTCCTCCTCCTCCGGGGGACAGGAGGGTGTAGAGGGAGCTGAGCTGGGCTGGAAGAAATAGAGGAGATAGAGTCTGCAGGACAGGGAGAAATCAACGTGATTTGTGTGTGTGTGGGTGTGTGAGGGAGAGTTTTCGAGTGTGGACGTTTTTGATGTGTCTTTTTATCTTTGTGCTTGATGATGTGAAATGTAGTGTATGCTCGGTCTGAGTGAGTGCATATAAGAAGTCGATTCAGGTCCTAGGAGCCTCTCTGCTCCATGACTGTGTGTGTGTGTGTGTGTGTGTGTGTGTGTGTGTGTGTGTGTGTGTGTGTGTGTGTGTGTGTGTGTGTGTGTGTGTGTGTGTGTGTGTGTGTGTGTGTGTGTGTGTGTGTGTGTGTGTGTGTGTGCTGAGGCATCAGCGTGCTGCAGGGCCCACACCCTCCAGTGCCACATACCCCTGTCCCTCGTGGCAAACACTGCGCTACTCAGTTCCACCTGGAAACAGCCACGGGTCTCTGCTGTCAATCAAACATCGGCTGCATCAGAGATATTGGAGGGGACTCAAACTCCAAGGAAAGCTAGGCTGTATCTTCCGTCCTGATATGGAGTGTGCAGAACACTTCCATTCATCACATACCATTTGTCACAGTTCTTCTATTGATGAAGACATACACAGTTAAACCAAAGTCAATGTGGTACCCTGGTTCCCACTCACCATTATGTACACATCATGAACAAGAGCAAGTAATCAAATCCATGTCACACATATTAAACAGCTGCCATTTGTACAAAGGTCTTTGTGTATCCAGGCATGATAGGATTGTGGACATTATAACAGAGTTTACCATCCTTATTTTCTCCAACAATGTCAATACATATAAATTGTGTTGTTAGACAGCAAATGTTTTCCAGGTGCTTTTCAGAAACGTCTGTGTTCTATAATTTAAATGCCACCAGGCCTGATATTAAGATCATTGATGAGAACAATAGAAATGTGTTCATTCTGGAAGTAGGATGCTGTTTTGATTCATGTGTAGAGGAGGCTTACTCAACAAAGCTGGTAAAATATCACCCTCTTGTACAATAAATATCTGGCCTTGGCTACAAATGTCAATATCTGGTACTTATCTTTGGCAGCCTGGTCTACGTGCATAGGCTTGTCATTAGGGGTCTCAGGATAGTTGGCTTTACAAAAGCAAGGACAAATTGCCAAATACTGCTCAATATCCTCCATTATTGGAAGTCGCCACATTTGGAGGAGAAGGTGTTGTGTGTATCCATAATCTGCTGTTTGAACGGTCATCAGACCCACATCAGGATCATGCCTGAGCAATGTTTTGTATCTGTAACATTTATGTCCTTTTGTACATTTATAATGAATTGCGGATATAAATAAAGAAGCTAGAGTGTGTGTGTGTGTATGTGTGTGTGTGTGTGTGTGTGTGTGTGTGTGTGTGTGTGTGTTGGAACTGTGCATGGGTTGGGGGTGAACTGGCTCACTTGCTCCTAATTACTCAGGCCAGTGTGCTTATTAGGCTACTGTGTTATCAGGCTGCTGAATGGCTGTAATCATATGAATGGTAATGCCAATGGATTCCCAGGTGCAAATGTGCTCTAGAGACATAATGTCTTTGTTAACGTAATATTTGTAATGGTTGCTCTTGACAAACAGTATACAAATTGTGCATCTGAGTCATATAATGGAATAGGTTTGTGTAATTGTTTTAAAGGGCAGCTTGATTTCAGCATTTTACATTGGAAAGAATTACATCATGTGGGATTGTGAGTTTGATTTTTTTTAAGGTTGAATAAATAAGTTAAAGGTGACATATTATGAAAACAACACTTTTTCTGGAATTTGGGGTGTTGTTTTGGGTCTCTGGTGCTGCCACACACATACAAACTTTGAAATGAGGCCGTACATGCTTTTTTGAGTGAGATCTGCATTTCTGAAAGTACCCGGCCTGCAGTTTCCAGATGAGCCAGTTTCGGCTCCTACTCTGACGTAGGAATAAGGCACATTTGAATATTACCACCCACTTCCCCATCCCCCTCCCCCTCCCATCAGAGCATAAATAAGATACGCCATTTTGTGGACCAGCAGACGAGGCGGGGCGGAGATGTTCGCACATTTCAGAAGCAGGGAGATTCTCTACTAAAAATGTCTAATTTGTCAGTTTGCCATGTGTCTGCCTGGCAGGGAGTCTGGCGGACTTCAGAGAGTCAAAGCCAAAGTTCCTTTCCCCAAATTCTTCTCAACCATGGCCGAGATAACCCCCACTACGAGTCTTTACTTGTTGTGGAGGTACCAAACTCACTGGAGCTCACTGGAAGCTTATTGTGCTCTTGTAGGGAACGTTGCCCTTTTTAGCCCACCTTAACTATTGGTACTATTGCTTGGGTATAGGTTTCTGTAGGTTTTCTTGACTAATTATCCCTGCACAGACAGAGTCGGTATCTCCAGAGCTTGTTGTGACGGTTCTTGAAGGCGTTCAGGCTGGGTGCAGAGACACCTTCTTCTGTGAGGGAGTTCCATGGGTCGACCACTCTGTTAGCGAAGCTGTGGGCCCGTTGTGCTGTTCTGCAGTAATGTTTCTCCAGTTTCAGGCTATGTCCGCGGGTTCTTCCTGGGTCAGCTAGTCTAAGGGGTTCATGGTTTGGAGTGTCCACTTTGCCGGTCAGGATCTTGAACGTCTCAATCATGTCCCCATGGCTACGCCTGTAGAATAGGGACGGCAGCTTTAGCGGTCTGATCCTCTCCCTACAGGGTTGGTTCCTCAGTTCTGGTATCAGCTTGCTAGCTCTTTGCTGTATTCTCTCCAGCATGTCCATATCTGCAGCCTTGCTAGGAGACCAGACCGCCAGACTGCCACCGCATACTCGAGATGTCCGCGTATAATGCTCTTGTACAGCTGGGTCAGCATCTGCTTGTCCATGTATTGGAATGACTTTCGGATTAGTCCCAGATGATTTTCCCAGATGTCCCATGATTTCTGGCCCTTCTTGAAAATTGGAGTCACGTTGGCTGTTTTCTAGTCTTCTGGTACTGTAGATTCTCTCATGGTTTTGTTGAAGTTCTGTGTGAGTTCTGTTAGTGGTTTCCCCAGCTCTTTGTGGCATTCCTTCAGTACTCTGGGGTGGATGCCGTATTTCTGTAAGGGGGTGCTCAACTTCTCTGGTCTCAAATTCTGGTATAGTTGTGGTATCCTCTCTGGTGAAAACAAAATAGCTGTTCAGTGTTTCTGCCTTCGAGCTCACTGGAAAGTGTAAATACATTGCATCGCATGTCTGCCTTCTCTTTGTTCCTGTTCTTTGTCCCTGTGTATGTGACGTTTGTGATAATCTCTTCCTTGTTGCTTAGGACTAGGTCCAGTAGGGAAGATGTCTGTCTGAATCTGTATCTGGTAGGTTCTGTGATGTGTTGTGTCCAGAACTCGTCTTGACTGACATCTACAAACATTTCCTCATCTCTGCTAACACAGTTTTGGTTTTCCCAGTTGATTCCCGGCATATTGAAGTCGCCCACTACTACTATGTTCTTGGAGTTTCCTCTGCAAGTGCCACTCAGCATATCTCTCAGTTGTTGTTTGTTCTCTGCGGTACTGCGTGGGCTGTGGTATATGTTCCCGAGTAGAATGCTGTTCCCATCTGTTGATCTGATTGTGCACCATAGTTGTTCCAGGTGAGCTGCTGCAGACAGAGCTTCTTCTTTCGTCACTCCCAGGTGTTTGGCAGTGTATATCAGCACTCCTCTCTTGCTGGGTGTTCGTCTGGTTCTTGGGGACGGTCTCTGTTATGGCTATAATGTCAGGCTGGTCTCTGTTAATGCGCAGCTTCAGCATGTCGCGTTTCCCGAGTAAGGAGTCTTAATTTGTGTACATACATCTAAATCCTCTCGTTTGTCCAGTGGTAGTCTCTTCTCCCGCATCCCCATCTATGGTTATCTCTTCAGTTTCTATGGGACTCGTGCTGGTTGTGGAGTCATCTAGAAGGAGACTATTGTCCATGATTTGGCTTGATCCGCTTCCGAAGTCAGAGGAGGCTTCTTCGCCCAGATCTGCGGTTTCCCCGTCCGACTGCACATCATTTCATTTCATTTCATTCATACTTATTCATTATTCTTCAGAATTGTGTCAACAATAACTATGGGTTTTGTAGAGTCCGAGGGGAGGGAAGAATACAGAGCATTCTTCACTAGCAAAAACTTCTCCTGAGCGGTCTGCTCAGGATACCGCCATGTATGCGGTACCGCTATGTGCGCAAGCGACCCCGCTGAATTAAATTGATTGCTGAATCAAGGCATATTATCAGTGCTCTCTTGAGAACACATATCAACGCTGGGTATTGGTAATTTATTTGTATATTCCTATATCAAGCAACTCAGTTGGACATGTTTTTTTAACTTGCAAGTATTTCCACTATTTATTCAGAAAATCCAGCTAATATGGTTGATATTTTACTTTTGAATCATGATGCAGTAGTGAGCATTATGTGAAATTGCAGAGCTCACTGGAAAGTGTAAATACACCGCATCGGGGTTAATGAAAGGCAAGAGTTAGGTTCTTAAAAGGCAGGATCTATTAGATATGTTTTCCAAACCTGAAGATGTGTGTATTGTAAACATGACAAACTTGCTCCATTTGAAGACTTTCACAGTTTGTGAACAATATAGATCTGAAATTTAAATTGTATACTACCAACACCTTTAAACATCCCTTTTTAGCAAACAGTTTTTGGAAGCAACACTTAACACGTGGAGCTAGCAAATGTGAAATGGCTTCACATGTTTTTGATGTGGATGGTTGATGAGGAGACCTTTTCACTCTAATTGTAATGTTTTCGCCTCAGATTTGAATGTGATTCGTACTGCACAGGTGTCCTTCTATCGACGATATAAATGTCAAGTTATTAACTAAACCCCCTAAGCTATCTAAAGGGCAAGGAGGAAACACCCCAGGGAAGGGACCTTGAGAAGGAACACTGAAGAAGGATCCCTACTTCAGGGGATGGTTTGGAGGGCAGTAGGTGCTGAATGGGCAGATACATAATGGTAGCACAACCCAAAGAAACATTATTTAGGTTAAGTTATCCTGGCACTCTGCAGTGATGTATTGTACGAAACAAGCATAGCAATAGTCCATATCCAAATGGTACTGTGTAATAATTCTTACCTTAATAATGTTGAGATGTGCAGAAAAAAATGGTTTGTTATTAGAAATTATTTGTTAGCTTAATTGGCTACCAACATAGCAGCATAGCAGCAGTCTATTTAAATGGCCCAGAATCAAACGCATGACGTAGTAGCAGTCTTTATGAGTCTCATTGATAGTTGGAGAATATTTACTTTAATATCTTAACACAATCGCAATATTAATGTATGCATAATTTGTAAAAGGATAATAATATACTTTTAGATAGCAATTAACATTACGATTATTTGAATTAGGACACAAAGCAACAGAGACTAGTGATAAACAATGAAACAATGTAGGCCTACTTGATGTAATGTTCAATTAGAAGTCAAAGTTGATTTTAATATGAGTGTGAGGATTTAATCTTTTCATTTGAAACCATTTCAGTCAACGTTTAATCTACATTTTAGTTACTTATGAAGATTTAATCATGAAGGGAATGTGCCTTCACCCCAAAGCATACTGTATTTATTCCTGACCTTCACAGCAAAGAAGGGAACTTCATGTAAATAATGCATCTGTGGACCTCACATTAGTAGTAAATTCAAGCTAAATAAAATAGACAACCCGCTCTGCAATAAAGACCCACCTAAAGGCAATCATTAATCAGTCCATCTAGGCTTATTAAAAGGCATTTTTAATAGCAATAAGTGGACAGCCTTTCAAAACTTTGCATATTCACTCATGTGTAAATATGCTTTGGCACATTTCAACCAAAATCTGTTAATAGACCAGGGATGAAGCAACCCTCAAACATATTTAGCCTGTGTAATTTTTTTGGCCTTTCTAACCGACTGTGACTCAGAAATACTTTTCGACAGATGGGCCAGTGAGGAGACGGCAGTTCAGTTTGCTGGTGGGAGTACAGAGATGGTAGTCGCCTTCCCCCTCCACTCCCAGATGTCAGTAACACGGAGCACTTGACAGATGCGAGCATTTCACTGGCCCTGCGATAGGAATGGATGCAATGAGCCCAGCGGCGCATAAACAACTCCATCCACAGCTCGGGGACGGTGCAGATGTGGATTTGAACCCAAAGAAACACTCATAACATGGACCCCACTATTTTGAATACAGTAACGACCAACATATGTAAATATATATAATATTCTGTATATTGTTATCATTATGTGCCTCGTCAAAGTTAAAGCAGATATTTTTGTTGGGGTGTGCCGGAACCTCAATGTATTATTTAATTATATGCATTATATATTGAAGTATGAAAAGTGCACCTACTGAGTGCAGAATATCTTTATACATTTTGAAAAGTTGAAGCTGCTTTCTTCTTGAGCCGGTAGAGCCCCGCGGGACGGGGGGGGACGGACGTAGGACGAGTGTGGGAAGGGGGTCCAACGCATCCAGCGCACCCTGTCACAGCGCAGAAGGTGATGGCCATTAAATCGCAGGCGCCTTCGTGGGGCCTGTCAGGATCCCTCCTCCTCAGTTGCCTTGGATGTGGTGACGGCCGTGTGTGTGGAAGGCGGCGCGGCAGACAGCCCCTGCCTGGCCGTGGACGGCTGAGACAGGCCTCTCCGAGCTATGGATGGCCCTCACCTCGTTAAGCGTCCTGGGGCCCCTACCCTAATTAGAGTCGGAGAATTCCTCTTCCAATGACAAGCCCCATCTCGCTCCGCGTTCTCCTTTCTGATTGGCTGCTTTTGCACGTCATCACCACCCACCCCCCACCCCCACACACACACACACACTAACACACACACACAGCCACCCTTGACATCTCTCGTTAGTCTCCGACTCCTGGAAGCGAGCTGGGAGGGCTGGGGGGATCTTCTCTAGATAAGTTAGCCTCACTGTGCACTAGTTATCTCTGTTTCACTATTTCATTATCTCGTGGTGCTGCCATTATGGTTCAGCATGTTTCATCAGAGATAACTTATTTTTATCACTGCAGCCGCAGTCCTAGTCCATCTCTATTTCTGTACTTCAGTAATTGAAAATGAAAGCTGAATCTGATAACTATAGCCACGAAATGTTCACAAAATGGACTGTACTGAGTGAGCAGGGTGAACTGCCGCTCGTACATTTCCACACTCCTGAACTGCCATGTCTTGCTCATGTCTTTTACAATTCTTCTTCGGGATAATCCTGTTAGTCCCTGGTAACTATCTCTGATTTGAATATCTAATTTTGATATTCCGTACTTAGTGCCAGGCTTTCAGAAGACCTGAATTGTCAGCTGTCAGCTGCAGTTATAATTGTGTCATTTGAGCAGAGGACACTTTTAACCAAAGGGAATGACACTGCTTTATTTTTAGATACCTGTCATTGAAGAGCAGGAAGGGTTGTTTCTCAAGGATGCCTGACAGGTAGACTGGGGACATTGGGGTCGGACCCCAACCACAGCCCCTCCATTGTTAATGGTGTGTTTATTATGGGATGTTTTCATATTTTCTCCCCACTGTTGTCACTTTTGTGTGCGCATTCTTAGAAGTCCTTTTATACATAATACAAGCATCAGAGAGAAATGTGTATATATATATATGTATATGTGTGTGTGTGTGTGTGTTAATAGAGTGCCACTCTGGGAGTCAAACCCTAACAGTTATAATATCCTTCCCTCCTGTTAGCTGCAGTAATGAAACAACACCTTTGCTAGAGTAACCTCCCTCTCTTCCTGATGTTCGAAAGTCATAAAGTCCACGGTTTCCTCTGGGGAAACATCATTTCCTGTCTAGTATCAGCACACAGGTGCTCAATAATCACAACAAACTAGGCTAAGAGCCTCAGTATATAACGTTCTATCGATTGGCTTCCAGAGTAGGAGCCCAGGCCAATTCAAATCCCAATAGCAATTAAAAGTTAATATTCCACAGCCAGAAAATTATCATCACATAAGCGGCTTCAATAATGTCTCGATTGCGTACAGCTGACAGGAAAAGCAAAACCCAGTCACACATAGATCCCCATTTATTTTTATGAATACAACCTTGGTAGTACACACACACACACACACACACACACACACACACACACACACACACACACACACACACACACACACACACACACACACACACACACACACACACACATTGGTTTACGGTTCACAGGAATCGCCAGTTTGCAGTATGCGTGCACTCTCAAATGATCCCCCATAAACACCTGCTCGACGCAGCGCGCGCAGGGGTCACCTGTGCAGGTAAATGAAAGCTCCATTCAGGGGCCCCCTTATGATGGAGCACCGCGGCCGTTAACCTTCAGCTGTAGCGCCGCCGCCGTCCCCCTAATGGAGCCGTGGGCGGCGCTGGGCCGGACCGCGGGGAAATAAAACTCAACACAGTTAAGACACTGTGTAGCTATGTGGCGTCAGCGTCCATCCGGAACACACTGGCCCTCTCCCTCTCTATCTCTCTCTCTCTCTCTCTCTCTCTCTCTCTCTCTCTCTCTCTCTCTCTCTCTCTCTCTCTCTCTCTCTCTCTCTCTCTCTCTCTCTCTCTCTCTCTCGCTATCTCTCTCTCTCTCTTTCAGTTTCTCTCTCTCTTTCTCTCTCTCTCTCTCTCTAACTCAATTTCTCTCTATCTTTCTCTCGCTATCTCTCTCTTTCAGTTTCTCTCTCTCTTTCTCTCTCTCTCTCTCTCTAACTCAATTACTCTCTATCTTTCTCTCGCTCTCTCTCTCTCTCTCTCTCTCTCTCTCTCTCTCTCTCTCTCTCGTGCCCCCATCTTTTGGGCTGCTGTGACGGAGGGCCTCTCCGTGCGTCTCCAGCTGATGGATACCCCAGCAATTGATTTGGTCCATTTCTCTGGATGCTAGCGAGCGCGGGCTCCAGTAGACGCCCAGCGCTCTGTTCTCTGGTCTCTTGACCTGGTGCAAGGTGGTTGTGGAAATACTTTTTTTTTTTTTTTTTTTGCTGCAGCGGGCCAGATATAGAGCAACCCGCTATCACGCGATTTCGTGCTCACGAAAATCGATTGAATCGTGTCCCAGAACAGGTTTGCCAGACTTTTTCGTGCAACACAGAATGAATGAACCAATGCACTTCAATGGGGAGAAATGTTGAGACTTCAGAAGGCTGAACGCAGTGCAGCCTCTGGTCACGTTGATCACAGAAGTAACTTATTAATTAGTGTGGTTGCTACTGCAAGCACATCTACTGTTCTTCTTAAGTTTTCTTTATTCCGTTTGCTGTTTTTTGTGCAGTTAACTGCCCCTGCATACTTCAAACGAAAAAAACAACACAATTTGGCTCAATTGCCGCACTTAACGTCGTAATGGAAATGAGTGAGCTGTGGTTTGGAGTAGAGCTATGTTTGGGATAAAAGCCAGCTAAATAATTTATCTTCAAATTAGTAAATGAATGAAGTGCACTATTCAGGTGATTCATCTTCATCTAGGTTTGTGTAAAAGACACTTTTACACAGAACTCATAAACTAGTTTGCAACGTGAACTGTGCTTACATTGTGTACATTAATGTTCCTCATCACAGCCAATGTAGTTATACTACATTCTGGTGTGAGACTGGGTTTAAGGGACGGAAAAGTCTGAGAAACGCACTTGTTTACATTTCGTTCTGTGTATCACGAAAAAGGTCGGACAATCGTGCTCTGGGACACGATTCAATAGATCAGATTTTCGTGAGCATGCGCACAAAATCGTGTGATACAGGTTAGCATATAGAACGTATCTCAGTGGTCGGCTGTAGCCGTTGAAGGTGGTGTAAGGCATCTTTGTGTCTGGGACATCCCGAAGGTGAAGCCATTGACCACTCTGACCACGGCCAACAGTTATAAAACCTAACGGCTCGTTACGTTTTATACGTTCGTAAATGCCCTCGTTTCATTTATTAAACTGCAGGTCGACTCGTTTCTGAGGATGGTGAGGACGCTATGCAGAGAGGGGGTTTAGGGCTCCTCATAAAGTAAACCTATGGAAGTCCTGGGAAACATACTGCAGTGGAATGTCTGCCCTTTAGAGAGAGCGCCTGGAGAACAGAGGGAAAGGTTTGATGCTCATCCACCAAGAATATTCGGGCAGAATTTAGAGGAAAGCGAGATATATCCACAATGTTCTTTTAGTCGGGTCCAATTACTGTTAGCCAAGGTTGTCAAACGATATTAACGCTGACATTCTTCATGATTCAATAATTACGAAACCTCTTAAAGAGGGGTGTATTGACTGGAATAACGACAGGAAATAGAGTTTATAATGAGGATGGGAGCACTAGTTAGATCTGTTAATGTTGACCTAATCACACAAAATGACAATGAAGACATTAAAGCGCTCCGATTGTGATGGATGATCTTAGGGAAGATCACTCAAATCCGCTTTGATCTGAAACAGAACGGAACCCTCTGAACATAGAACAGAACAGATCATTTTCATGGCTAGTTGAAGTCATTGTCAATGTGCTTTTCATTGCAAAAAGTTGTAGACTATAGGTTCAGCAACAAGATAATGATCAATGGCAGTTGGTAATGCATAACATACAAATTTGCAGATCTGCAGTGATGAATGTGAATATACGAAAATAGCAAGCCTTGCTTTCACCAGGACACATAATCTTTATCATCAGGAGCATGTTAATTGCATCATCATAAAAACTCTGGGCACTTTTTATAAAGCCTTTAGTTACACAAAAACAGCGGGGTAAGAATTAGGTTTTAAGATCTATTCCCTCCGGCCATGGACAATCTGATCTGAGCTGAAGGAACAGTTTGACTTATGTTTGTTTGCTCTACCCTTTATATGTTTTTAATGTTGTTTCTTCTTTTGTGTCTGATCGATAACATTAAATGGGCACCAGAGTCCAACACTGGGTAAAAAAACTGCTGTGCAAATAGAAAAGAATACCTAAATAAACTTTACTCTTAACTCCTAGCCCTTAACTCACAAACCCCCAAAATACAACTTCTCCTGCCCTTTAACTTCACATGACCGGATGTACTTACGAACACACAAATACGAAGCCCTCGTGATGAGTGAGTCCTCCTTTATTCACAAAGAATGGGGCGTGGAGGGAGGGGATTAGTCACGGTGTCCACAGGGGGTCCTGTTTGAAAGCCTGTCTGCCTCGCTGCCTTCCACATCATCATCAGCAACTTCCGCCTTGCTCCACCACCGCAGGGCGCCCCAGTCCGTCCCTCCAAAGGTCAACCACTGGCGGCTAGTAACGCGGGCTTCCTCTCTGATCGCTGAAAGGGAAACTATACGCTAGAATGTTCTGCGCAGTGTTCCATGCCGGTTGCAGCGCCCCGTGTCAGACTTGTCAGTTGTGCTGTGCTGTTGTCACGGTGACAGGTACAGTCACAGACGGACAGTTTCACCGGCCCTCACCAGCACCAGCCCCGCCGTTAATGACCTCCCGCTACAGGTGGCCCGGCCCAGGTCTTCAGGAGGAGGGACGACAGCCTCCAGGGGGTCATTGATGTCCTCACTTGCTTGTGGTGCCACTCACACTCACATATCACTGCTTCCTTCTCCTTGTGCTGTTTGTAACTCCTGGTCCTGGAGTTCATTCTTGACTTTCCTTTATTCCCTTTCTCTCTCTATCTCTCTCTCTGTGTCACTCTCTCACACACAAACCTCTGTTTCTCTCTCCCCCCCTCTCTCTCTCTCTCTTGCTCACTCTCCCAAACATTATATTACTCTCTCTCTCTCTCTCTCTCTCTCTCTCTCTCTCTCTCTCTCTCTCTCTCTCTCTCTCTCTCTCTCTCCTGTTCGTCTCCTAGAATGACTTATCGAGTTCCTCTTCATTATTTTTGTACCAAGGTCTCACTTTAAGGCTCCAGGATCCCAGAGGGAGCTCATCACCTGTGTCAAGCATCTGGAAGGGAAACAGCCTTGTGTGATTGGTGATTCCACCGACTGGAGGATTGTGACAATAATTGATTTACTCTGTGTTTTGTTCTTTTTACATTTAACGTCAAATGTGGACATTTTTATACCATAAATTTTTCAGGGAAAAAATTCAATGTTCAATGCGTTTTCAGTCTCCGGTCAGCACAGGTACAGATGTGGTGTTAAGGAGGCAGAGAAATAGAACCTTGAAAACAAAACCCTAGGGACCAGTTTTGTATTTGTTAATCCACATATTACTATGCGTGCGTGCGTGTGTGTGTGTGTGTGTGTGGGTGTGGGCGTGCGTGAGCATTTGTGTGTGTGCATGTGCGAGCGTGCGTGCGTGTGTGTGTGTGTGTGTGGAGTCCCGTGGGACATTATTTGGCTGAGAGCCAAGAGGAGGCTGGAGGGAATCTAAGAATCATAACACAAACACACACACAGATACACTGTCATACACACTCGCAAACAAACACGCACACACACGCACATGCACCCATATGGAAACGCACACACTCTCTCCAGTTAGTTAAATCCTGTATATATTGGATGGGAAAAGCAAGAATTAAACACAATACCATCCAACTTCTTAAATGGGATTGAAACAGATATATTTGGTTTTACAAGCACTAGCTGATTTTAAGGTCTACTACTTTGCACTTTGCACACTAGTAGGATAACATAAAAACACATGCTGTTGTTTTGGTTGGCAAATGTAATCATCTGAGTGGAATAAAAGCGACTGAGAACAGCAGACACTTGGAAATGTTGTATGGTGCATAATATTAAGCAGGCACATGTTCTAGTCTGGTAAAGATAGACAACGGGTAACGCACTGAGCCAAACGCAAGGCCGTGTCGGGACGTTCCGTTAAAACGATCTGATTCTACTCCTTGTTTGTGTGGGATTACAAACATGAGGGGAGATTAGCACACACACTGTTTGAATACAGCTTTAACATGACCTTGTGACCTCTGTTGTGTGTGTGATACTGTGTGTGTGATACTTCTGGAGGCTGACATGGTGAACAGGAGATGCTCACTGGCTCCAGCGGTCGGTAAAACAAGCGTCTGTGAGTGTGGTTCTCACGACACACGGCCTTGATCAGGTGCGCTAAAGTCACCTGTATGAAGTCAACGGGCCCATAGATCGGATTGGGTTAGACGTGCCTGTGAAGCTTGGGAGATTCAGGACCAGGGTGTGGGACATAGTTGACTTATCTCCCATAGTTTACAGCAGCAGGGGACAGACATTGTGGTCTACGATGGCTGTAAGTTCACCGACTTTGGGCAACGATCTGAGTACCTATTTAGTCAAACGCATCTTATTTGAAGAGCAGGTGAGACCTCCTGTTAAAACAGGAAGACAAGACCGTTTGAGACGGATGGATGATCATTTTAATACATGGGTTAAAAAAATACAAGATACAAGTATAGTATGTCACTTATTTACTATTGATGTGGTAATTAAGGAGTTAAGAGGTTTCTTTGTTTCTTGCTCATTATAACCTACAGTCTTCTTTATTGTGTCTAGCTCTCCATTCAGCTGGTCCTTTGGTTTTGTCTCGCTCAAACCCACACAGGCTAACAATTGCACACACATACACGCATACTCAACCCCGCACTACAATGATCTATAACAGTGCCAAAATCGATATTCATCCATTCAGTGTAACAGATCATGGCTAGGGGGGAAAACACCTGTTTTAAATGTAATCATTTAATCGAATGGACATTCTCTATCGTTATCAGACCCATGCCTCTAGGTAGCTAGGCCTACAGCACCCACCAGCAAGTTCAGAAGACTGTCATGTATAGATGATAACGTTATTACTAGGCATTACATTACATACATTAATGTTCCCTGACAGAATGACTTATGTCCATGATTTACACAAATAGGCATCTTATGCCGTTGTGTAGTTTGTCAAAATACAAAATTACAATGACAATATATTCAATATTATGTGTGGCTGATGTGTCATCACACATCTAAATGTGTAATTAGAGTGCAGACTCGCGTAGGTGGCTTCTGATATGAAATCCAAGCACACCTTTAATTCTGACGCAACAGTTCTACATGGAAAAGGACCTGGCAGCCGTCAAAATGATTTCACACAACGCCAAAGGAAAATATTGCCAAATAATAGATATTTAGAAAACCTGAGGAACCAATGAATCAACATAATGACCCTGTTCATCCCCTTTACAAGCAAGGATGATTTCAAGCATCAATCAACAAGCTACTCTCTCTTTTCAAGCTACAATTTCAACTTATTTTGTACATTTATGTTTAATTCCTTTTAATAAAGAAACAATAAAACCAATATTGAATTATTATAAAGATTATTATTATGTGTATTTTTTCATGAAATTGACATCAAAGACAGAATGTTACAGTAGGTTACAACTATGGAAAGATAAACTGTTACATATTGCCCAATTTCTTTCATAACCTACAGTGTGTATGTTTTCTAAAATATTGCCATAAATACAAAAAGTTATTTTAGGCATTCACTAATCATCATCTGGTCATCCGGAAGATTGTATTTGACGTTTCTTCAATTCTATTATGTGCCCCCAACGTCTGAAAAAAGGGTGTCCTTCATTTGGATCAGAATCGGCTCATTCTGTTAATATCACTACTTAAATGTGAACAATTCAAACTGGCTACTCTTAATATTCAATATAGAGACAAAAAAGTGAAACGAATTCATAAAATTTGTTCAATTAATTAGTCCACTTTTTTTTTTTTAATTATGAAGTACACAATTGCTTGAGATGCCTATTAACATTCATGGCCTTAATCAGTATGTTGCTTGGTCGGGAAAGGTATGTTCGTTTGATGCTTTGTCAACAAACAACCTTATTCGTCTATTAGAATCAATGACAGCGGCACTCCTTAACTACTGGCAGGATATTTGTGGAAACACACACCCCTTATGTGCAGTAATCTTGATTTAATAGACGACGTGAATCCAATATGTAATACTTTGCAAAGCACACTGAACAACTAGTCATAACTACAGTCTCAATATATCAAGTCACAAACAAAAAAAGGAATATTGAGGCGAAATGTAATGAAAAAAACATCAAGTACATTAACATTGGCTGTGGAAATATGCAAAAATAATAAAATTAAATAAAATACTGCCTTGGGTGGGTGAGCACCAAGAACTCTGTGTGGTTAGAATCTCTCGTCAAATGAACCCGACATCAACAAACATGTACCACACAAGAGGGCCTTTCTTCTTGGGGGGTAACCCAGTTAACACTCCACCATCCCAATATCAGGGCACACGGTAATAAAGTTATCATTCTCTATTCCTCAGTTTTAGAGGGTAAGAACCCACAGATCACCATAAGCAGCTTTATATGCAAAAGACCCAATCTGATCCTGGCAGACTTTCAATACTTTGACATTACTCATATTTTACATCATGCTGGCTGTATTTATAACGAGGCACAGTGGGAGTCTCCCGTCCTCATGTTAAGGGTTAATGGATTAATACTTAATTAATACTTGAAGGGCTTTCTCCCTCCTGTGCTTTTGAATAGTAGCGCCACAGCGCCACTGTCTCTCAGACGTGGACGTGATGCATGCAGGAGCCGGTGGTATTGTAGAAATCAGAGTGGAGTGGATGGTTGGACCGGATAGACGAGGAAAGAAAATGTCACTCCTTCAAACTGTCTCAGGGTTGCAGAGGTCCCACGATTCATTCCTGACACAACAGTCAAACAGTTGAAGGTAAAACAGGCTCACAGTGAAAGTTACAGGGAGTAGAAGTCAATCACTGAAGTCTAACCGCCACGTGTTGTATAATATTTTGATAAAAATAAATGTACATCTACATCACTAATTGAAAGCCTATAAAGCCATGATATATTTCATATTTACACAAAGTTGTACCTAAAAAGTCTTACTTAAAATAATTGATAAACACAATACATTTCATTAGGGCTATATGCTAATATTCAATATTATAACATCTGATCCTGTGTATTAATGAAATTCATTAAAAAACGATCTAGCTAGGATATATTTCTTATTTGCAAAAAGTAATGAACAGTACAATTATCCAAGAGGAAACTACAATCCTACAAAGAAAAAACATATTCTGGAGAAGTGACACATTCAAATACAAGGTTGGTGACAGGTTATTAAAAATAAAATACAAAAAACCTTTTTCTTATTATCCATATCACTTTTTTTGGTCCTTTTTTAAACTCACTTCACTTACGTCTCCTCACAGCTGTCACCTGTGAGTTGTTTTGTGGCTTTCTGGAGATGAAAGCGGCCCTCCAATCAAGTGGCGCCTCAGCGAGGGGCGCTGTCACGCCTGCACCCAAAGAGAAGAGAAGAGAAGAGAGGTGCCCGTTTTATGAGCGAGGAGGCAGGATGTGGAGGAGGCGGAGCATCACCGGCCCGCTGGCGGCACCGCCGCCTCATGCCAACCCCGTCATGAGTGGTTTGTGGCGATCACCGCCCTGCAACCCCTCACTCCGCGCTGTAAACGCGCTGTCTTACAAACGCGTAAGCAGAGAGATTCTGTAGAACAGCGGTCAGACGTCCGGTAAAATACGTTGTAATGGCTGTCGTGACACATTATATGTTGTTTATTAGCGTGGGATAGAGGCCTAATGTGTTATATGCAAAGCCACTCTCTTGTTATTTACTGTTAAGACATTGAGTAGATGAGACTTACAGTGAATTCATGAAGAGGTCATTAAGGGGACTAGGCATCTTAGGGGTCTGTGTGTGTGTGTGTGTATGTCTGGCTGTGAATGTGTGTGCATGTGTTTTTGTATGCGTAAGTCTGTGTGTGTGTGTGTGTGTGTGTGTGTGTGTGTGTGTGTGTGTGTGTGTGTGTGTGTGTGTGTGTGTGTGTGTGTGTGTGTGTGCATGCGTGAGTGCATGTGCCAGTGAGTCTGTGCATGTGTGTCTGTAAACAATGGTTTATAAATTACGAGAAAGTCAAACTTGAAAAAAAAGTACCGATATTTTGATTGAGAGTGACTCTGGTCAAAGTGTACCCTGGAAATCCAGAGTTCTTGCGAGAGCACAATTTGAATTTGCTCAGCGAGTCACTGGGAACGAGCGATATACTCACTCCCCGATTCCCCTGGCCCAGAACATTAACCAATCACATCGGTGTATCTGATATAGGCGGGCCAAAAGCGTTGCTGTTTTACCGATCGGATACGGCAAGTCTTATCTATTGGTTAGCTCTGCTGGTCTGGATACGTCAGCCCTCGTATTCCTCTGATTGGTCATAGTGTTATCCAATTGCATGCAGGGATATTTTCAAATGCATGCTTGGTGCCGCCCCTCGAGTTGGGCCATTCTCATTATCGTTGCCAGACCCTACAGCTTTCTAGATGTGGGGTCTGATGTCTAGATGTGGGTCCAGGCTAGTCAAAGTAAGTCATCCCGAAGAAAATCACTTGAGTAAGAGTGATTAAAGCAGCTCTTATTTTAACTTGAGCATCTTAAGTATCAAAGGTGTTTGTCTGGGTTAAAATTAACTTACTTACAAAAGTTAAAAACAAAAATAAAACAAAGACAAAAATTTAAAGTAAAAAAGTAGAAAGGTAATAATTAGCCGTAACTATTGTCCCAACTGGTGTTGGTCTTCAGTAGTCATCTGCCAGCGACTCTACAACCAGGGGAGCAGGAGGATGCCTCGTACCGCTGCTTTCGCTGTAGCTCACAGACATGCAGTTGGGATTTTCAGCAAAATATTATTCGGGCTCTATGTGCCCCAACTTGTCATTGATATCTGCAGTTATTCGCACACACACACACACACACGAAGAAACGTGTCTCATAGTGACTGCTGTACTTTTTAGCATGGTGCCATGCTATAAAGTACAGGAGTCACTCAAAGACACAAGCGACACAATCATAATGTATGTAGTGAAGTAAAGTGGAAGTCGATTTAAGTACAGATACTCCTAAAAGCGTCTTCAGGACTGTACCAAAGTAGTTCTACTAAAGTAGAACTCCTTTGTTACAGTGTGTGTATTGTGACGATCCCTCCTCCCAGGCACTAGGTGTCCCTGTTTCTTTTGAGTTGTGTTTTACAGATGCTGAGTGGAGGGATCGTCAGCGGCATGAGGAACACCTGGGCCAGTGTGCTCTGCCTATAAAGACCTTCCTCATTCTGTGAAAAGGTGGCGGGGAACTGACTCCTGTTCACCAGCAGGCCTGATGGCAGCACTTTCTCTTTGTTTATTTTGATCTGCACATACACTATCACACATCCATACATGCATTCATGACTGATACTGATCTTTACTAATAAATACTGCTTGCTAGTAGCCAGCTCGTGTTTGTTCTCCCTACTTTGGCACAGCCTTGGAGCCGGGTTGTGACGGTATAAATAAACACACAAAAAAGTAGCTGTGTGCACATCCCACCTTGTGGCCCGGTGCAGGACAAACAGAGTGACGCAGAGTGAAAGAAGTGTACTGTCCGCAGCCCTGCTGCAGCTCCCGTATTCATTCAATAAAAAATACACAGCAACGTTTCGGGAGCGTAAGCGGTGCTGCGGACATTACATTCATGTCACTCTATCAAAGAATACAAGCATAAGTATTCCTCACAGCCGCCCCCACCGACGCCTTGTCAGAGAGCGAGGCTTCGGCCAACTTTGTTTTTTAGTCTGGCGTCAGACGGGGAGAGCCTCGTTCCCCGGGGCCCTGTGTGGCCACGCACACACCGCACACACCGCACACACCGCACACACCGCACACACCGCACACACCGCACACACGCACACACCGCACACGCCGCACACGCCGCACGCCGCACGCTCATTTGCAAGTCCGTCCTCTAATTCGGCCACCTCTACGCTCTGTAGGCTGTGTACCGCGTGCCCCCGTCTCCCCGGGGACCTCTCAACATTCTGGGGGCGCGGCCGTCTGGTCCTGGGAGTGACAGGCCGGGCCGCTGACCTCCCACCACACACACACACACACACACACACACTCTCTCCGGTCACGCGTCCTTGCTGGCGAGACGCGGCGTTGTAAGGAGTGCAGCGGGTGTGAGGGAGCAGAGGGGCTGTTTAAGTGTTCAGAAAATAGATTTACATACACGAAACAACATGTTTTCTTACGTGGCCTTTTAGAAGTAAGAGTGGTTGTAGTAGTTGTAGTAGTAGTAGTAGTAGTAGTAGTAGTAGTGGTAGTAGTAGTTGTAGTAGTAGTGGTAGTAGTAGTTGTAGTAGTAGTGGTAGTAGTAGTAGTGGTAGTAGTAGTTGTAGTAGTAGTGGTAGTAGTAGTTGTAGTAGTAGTGGTAGTAGTACTTGTGGTAGCAGTCATAATATAATAGGATTCTAATACAATACAATATTATTGAATATAATCCAAAGTAATGTAATTCTAACACACATCCTGTCGTTCTATTCAGTCAGAACAGCGTAGCATGGGCAACTATGTTCTTTTGTGACGCGTGCTCTCCTATTGGTTGGCCGTGTTGTTGTTCTTCCTGTGATGGGGGAACAGAACACCGGGTACAGTGGGGTCCTGGGGGGACCTTATTGTCGGGTGGTTGACTCAAAGCTCAGAGGAGGCTTCTACATGGATACAGCGAGGGATCAGCCGCGTGAACACAGAGGAAACCCGGTCAGAACAAGGACAACAGAAGGGACTACAGCAGCGCCGTATCAGGCCCTGAACAACAGCGGCCTCGTCTCAACGCTGGAGAGGGGCCGTCCGATAAGGGGCCATGTTTATTGACAATTCTCATCTCCTGTCTCTCCTTCTGTCTCTCCTTCTGTCTCTCCTTCTGTCTCTCCTTTTCGCTCTGTCTTTCGCTCTTTCACAAATGAATACAGGCAAGCTCATTGCGACTTCAATAGCTGTACAGCCTTTTGGGAGAAAATACTTCCAATCAAAGGAGTTAACCTTTAGTTCTGTAGTTCAATGATTGAATGACATTTTAACAAATGTAAAACATTGGGAATGTTCCCGAAAGGTTACCATGGTCATAGCAGTAGTTGAAGCATTTCAATGTTTGTCGAATTGTTTACCTGGCCGTAGGAGGGAGTTGTGTAGCGTATGTGTTTGATTCACTGCTCATACTTTAAACTACATTTTTAACTTGTTCTCCTAATTGGGACGGTCGAACAGAAACGCACAACTCAAACGCTCCGAGATGTACTCTCTCTTCGCTTGAATTCCCAATTATCGGGAAGAGAGAATTGTGTCTAGTCACTCGTTGGCACCCTCTAATTACACTCACTTGTTCAGCTGAGAGTTAGGGCTCCACAGACACTCACAATACCCAACCCCCATACCTAAATCAATGTTGCAAAGTTATAATGGCTCTGCATCACACACGATATGAAACTATTGTAATGATGTACAGTTCCTGCATGCATTATTAAGGGATAATATCAAGACGCTATCCTACAGCTCTCCTTGCCATTGCATCGCATATTAAACAGTTTCTTCTAGTGTCTGGTGCGTTGTGTCCAAGGAGGAAACGCCATTAATCCTCTATCGACCAGGCCTTCGTCTCACCCTGGCACAGCAGTTTGTATTATTTGTGCTTATCCTTGTTTCCATGGGTGAACTCAATTCATTTTTTAATCAATACCCCATTAAGAACATTGTTCCTGCAGCTAGATGTGGTTAGTTATGGGGAGGTAGGAGGGGCGTAGGTGACAGAAGCCCACAGGTGACAGGTTGATTGGCAGGTAAGTAAGTAGAGTGACAGGCACAGCATGTCAAGTAGTAGATTATTGATTGCTGCTACGCCCCCCCCACTCCCCCCCAGGCTGCCATTTTCTGACAAATGAGTCAATTAGAATTAAACTTAAAAAACAACTGTTGGAAATGAAAAAGTCTTGGGGGACTTTATTCATGTATTTTTGTTTTTCTTTCTGTTTATTTTCTGTTATTTTAGATATTACCTGAATTTAATTGGCAATGAGTAGATGCAAAAGTGGAATACTGCACAAAACTTTTTGTAAGCAAATTGAAACGGTCTTCCTCTTGTTCTTTCTTCTTTCCCTTGATTACCATGCCCTTACCTCCTCACCGTTCAATCGAGAACACAATGTAATGTAAGTGGAATGCTAGTAAAATATATTTAGTGGTTTGAACCTGAGCTGGCTTCATTAGCCCCGATGAATCTGTTTTGTTATGCTAATCACATTTCCCTCCGGAGGCGAACCGTGCAGCCCTTTAAATAGAAACTTACCTTCAAATTACACACACGCCCTCCACCCTGAAACGTATATTACAATAATAATAAATTAGTCATATAACCATTTGTCTTCCATTTGCATTAGTGTTGATGAATTATTAAGATCTCATGAATAGGCTACAAATGGAACATGTGATACTAGCTGAACGACAAGCGTGAGGTTCTCCTTCACGGGGGCGTCGTCGTGGTGATGGGCCTGAGGGCAGGGTGACACTCGGGTCGTGCTTTATTATGATCGCCTGTAGATACACCCTCTCCCTGTGTGCCTGTCACATACTTAATGTGCTGCTCAAAGGCACTTCAACAGGAGACCTTTTTTATTAGTCTGACAAAGGGGCCACACTCTGTCTGTCTGTCTCAGTCTCTCTCGGCCCTCCCCACCCCCGCTATTCTCTCTATCTCTCTCTCTCCCTCTCTTTTATCCCCTGCCTTTCTGTCTGTATGTCTCTCGCTCCATCTCTCTAAGTCCTGCCCTCCCCCCCCCCCCCCCCCGCTCTGCTGTGGGTGTGGTGGGTAAGATGGGACGTGATGGTGGCTGGATGTGATGGAGGTGTCAGCAGCTCAGCATCCTTGTGACCAGAGTCACTCAGAGCAGCAGGTGGTGTCAAAGCTCAGTAATGGAACTCTCATCTCCCTTTCCCCCATCTCTCTCTCTCTCTCTCTCTCTCTCTCTCTCTCTCTCTCTCTCTCTCCTCCCCCAGATCGGGGGAGGAAAGGGAGGAACCAACGCCACTCTCGGCCCTCAAGCTTCTCCCAGCCCCATTCCACGGTTGAAAAAAAAACAACGGAAATTTCACCGGCTCTTTTGTTGCAGTTAATTAAACTTCCAACGGCATCTTTTATGAACCAAGAGACCCCCGAAGAAAAGAGCCTTTGTGTTTGTAAGTTATTCCAATAATTTCAGCTAGCTCGTAAGCTTGTTTTGTTGTTGTTTGTCGTACAAGATAGAGCACAGAGAAGTATTTCTGCGACACCCTGAGCAAAGGAAACAATTATAAGTGGAAAAAATGAACACTTCAGAGTTTCTTTAAGCAAGACGTCCTAGCTACTTTACCCATGGAAAGAAGACAGTGCGACAGTGGCGATGTTAGCAGATATAAAATATGTATATTTCCCCAGTGTTTCTCATGCGCTAACGTCTATCCACTGCTGGATTATTTATCCCTCTCTGTTGTTATCGTCTTGACCTTCTGATAAGAGACTCAGGAGGGACAGAGAGGGATAACACCTCCGCACCCAGGCTGTTGTTACATTCAAGGACGACAATTACTGAGATGTGCTCACGTCGCTGTGCTCTGGCGCTACCCGGCTCCATCACGGGCCCTGAGCCGCCCGACGTCTACCAGGACAGATCCGTTTCTTTCCTTTAGCGACGGGCGTCCTCGGCGTCTGAGTCGATGGTCCGACAGTGGTGGGTGAGAACTGGGTCGGAAACGCGCCGTCATCTGTCTGCGTCGGGCTGGGCCCAAGAACAACATGAAGCAAACGTAGGGACGTCCAAATGGACTGGGTTGATCCGGCCTCCGTTGGACGGCACTGCACATATCGCCGTGTTGTGCTGCGGCCTAATTGCCCCGCGGGGTTGTGCTGGATGTGTATCCAGTCCAATATTAATATTGTTTTTTTAATAAATGATGAAACTGGATGTAACGCATGGTAATTGCACTGTATTATCTTTGTTTTTCGAAACTGCCTGAATGTATTGTGTGTGTATTGTGTGTGTGTGTGTGTGTGTGTGTGTGTGTGTGTGTGTGTGTGTTTATTGCTGGTGACTCATCAATATAACTGAACTCATGTGAGATGCATGTGTGTGCACAGTGAGTGTGTGCCACTGCCTGCATGCGTGTGTGCATGAGTGTATGTGCGTGTGTGTGTGTGCGCGTGTGTGTGGCTGTGTGAAGATACAGTGTTATCCCACCAGAGCTGCCAATTAGTTGTTAGGGATGACAGCAGAGCAGCTGGAAGTAATGAGCTGCTGCAGCAGAACATCCCCCACCCTACCTCCACACACAACCCACCACCACCCACCCCCACCCGCCGGCCCCCCCCACCCAACTCCCAGCCATACGCCACCGCTACCACCTTGATGCTGCCGCCGTGGCCGTCCTCCACCCACCACCTTCACACCCATCACACACCCCTCCCCAGCCGTCCCTCTGGAGTTGTGTGTGAGTGTTTGTGTGTGTGTGTGTGTGTGTGTGTGTGTGTGTAAGAGTGTGTGACGGGGGTTAGAGAGAGAGAGTAGAAAGCGTGTGAGACAGAGCACTTCCTACCTCCTTCCCCTTGGTTCTCTCCGCTCTCCGGCTTGGTGCAGACGTCTGAATGCCTCATTACAGCGCTCTGCAGCCCACTGTCCACTCATCTGGAGTTTCTTTCTTTTCTTCTTTGCAACACTGTTCTCGCTAATTCTGCTCTATCTCGTTATCTCTTTCTTTATATATATATCACCGTCCATCCTAGTTCAGCCCACCACGCTCCCTTGCTCTTTGGTCTCTCTTAGTCTTCATGAGCCTTTCATCGGTTATCATTCAGCCTCTCTCACTCAATCACTCACTCACTCACTCACTCACTCACTCACTCCATGTCTCTTGTTTGTCATTCTCTTTCCGTTTTGCAGGCGTGTCACAGGTGACCTACAAAGGCTTCTGTTTGTTCTGTTTCTGAGTCGTCCCTGCGGCCTCATTCCACTGAAATGCTTAAACGTTGTGTGCCCAGCAGCCACCCCAGTTTAACTCAAAAAACAATCCTCTACTTCTTCCAAATAAATGCTTGGCAAAGAGGAAGTAGAACAAAAACAATTTTTTCCCGTTGCTCAGTGTTAGTTTCAGTAAAAAATAAATAAATATTCAAAACAAATGAGAACGAAGAGAATAATTAAGAAGACTAAGACATATTCCAACGTTATTATTTATCATCTTCTTTATCGTTCCTTTTGTGGGTTTTGTGTTCTCCCCAGAGACGCCTGACATACTTAGCCCCTGTCAGTGCCTTGTCATTGGCTGGCTGAAGATTTCCACCTGGTTGGCTGTCCGGCCAATCAATCAAGACTCCCTCCACCCCCCCCCCCCCCCCCCCCACCATCAGAAACTGACATATCAGCTCCCCCAGAGACCAGTCCCAGAAAATGGATGTCCCTGGGAGTCAGTCTAGCGACTAAACTGACACATGGGCAGGCGGCGAGGAGGAGAGGAGCAGGCGCTCGCTGCTGACAGGCCTCTGGGCTTCTGATTGCAGAAAACTTCTCCTCAAGAGCGACGGGATGAAATGAAAAAAAACTTTGAGGGACGTTGTTGTATTCTTCTACGGCACTAGTGTGGAAGGGATGTGAAGAGGTTCTGAAGGGAAATGTGAAAGTGGGTCGCGATGAAATAAATGTGACGTCAAATGTATCAGGTGATCAATTGAATTGAACTTGAATAGTTATTATTATTTATGTGATATTCTTGATTATTACCAGCTACCATTATCATATAACATCAAGTTATTCAGAAAAGGTGAGCTGATAATTACCTAACCCAAACCCTAAACTATTTTGAGGTGATAATATCCTGAAATAATTCTGTCCTGCATTTACGAAAAAATTCACAAGGTTTACATTTTTTAACCATTTCACATGTGAGTTGTCGCACACAAACTACTTGAAAGAAATGTCCAATGAAGCAATGACGTTCCAAAGCAAAACCAAGAGCTGGACTCCCCTGAGGAGGAGGGATGGAGACGGTGAGGCCATGGTTACAGATGCCCACTGATACACGAGTCCACAACGCACCTGAATGAACAACCTCTCTCAGTAGAGCTTTAACTGCGCTCACAGCTTTCATCTCCTGGGGGGGTACGATAGTTTAATGGTGTGTTTGATCGAATTCCACACTCATCCTTGAGAGAGATGGCTAACCCCAATACCAGCTCATTAAAGGAGAAGTAAACCCCAAATTCACTTCCGTTTTTTGGGTTTAAACTGGTTCTATTTGGGTCTCACAAACGCGTTGGTCAGCATTTCTGTGTTTGTTTTTAATGTATAAAGTTGGTAGGAGACATCATCTATAAAGCGGTCTGCTACTTTTGTTTACAAATCCTTTTCCAGAGTGGAAGTTTTCTCCTATTGGCTGCGTACCCTAGCTTAATGAGTGTGACCCTCGCACCTGCTACTATGTGTCTTTATTACTTTTATACTTTATTACTGTGTGTGTCTATTATTACGATTACTATGTGTATTTTTCATAAACCTTTATGACTTTTTATCTTTTGCCTCAATGTCCTAAGACAGTGGGGTTTACTTACCCTTCAATGACAACAAAAAATATACTTTGGATAAAAGTATATAATGGAAACATTTCCAGCATTGTGAGGAGGAGTGGTGGTCCTGGAGGGATGGTTTCCTCTGTAGCCTTCCCTCATCGCCTGGCCTTCAGGCTTCACATCACCTGGACCATGGTGTGTGTGTGTGTGTGTGTGTGTTTGTGTGCGTGTCGGCCATGGGATGTACTTTGAGAGTTTTTCTAATACCTCAGAGTACACATCATGGCACACACACACACACACCATGGTGGGGGTGTGAGTTACTATGCCCCCCTGTCTGTAGTGGTGCGGGTGCAGACAGGCCTTTCCTAGCTTACCTGTGCATTTCAGACAATGAACATAAGATGGCAGGGAAAGTAGACTGTTTACTTAACATTTAATTCCCCGTATCCTGTCAGTAATGCTCTGTTTGGTATCACAGTGGGAAGTGCGAAGGCAGAGATGACACTGTTTGCTGTTTTTGAAAAGCCTTCGGATGATCATTTCGAAACCACATGGAAAAGTGGGAGCTTCCTTTCTGTTAGATGCTGCTGAAGGTCACAGGCATCATGAGCTGTTTTGCAGCCCGAGTCTCGGAGGACATTAATATGCATGGGGAATGGTGAGCCATTCATTCAATTGACCTGAATCCATTTCCACAAAGCTCTGTGTACTGAATACAAACATACATGCAGGGGAGTGCAGGTCGTCAGGAGATTCCGGATGATTCCAGCCCTCATTCTATTGCAGCCCAAACCGGCCAGTGACAATATTAGTCTGTTTATGTTTCAATAGTGCAAGCTTGTATATAATGGTTCATATGATGTGCAGCACCCAGCTCTTTAGAAACAGTGCAGAGCGCACGGCTTTTGACTGCGGCCGCACGCCGACAGAGCAGAACGCGCTGAGCCACAGTACCAGACGGCCCGCTGAAGCCCTGCCAGTTGATGCTCTTCTTGTCCCGATCGTTGTTCAGTCACTCCGGAGGACAGCCAAATAATAAAGGCCAAGTCGGTGCCTTCCGTTTCATAAGAAATGCCCTATTCACAGGCCGGTCAGAAGGTCATTACGGGCTATCAAATCTATGGGCCGCCACAAAATAAATATCTATATCTATATCTATATACTATATAGATATATATTTGTCAAATTCAATTTAAACCAATAGGCCTACATTAAATGATTATGGGTTCCTTAAACATAACAAATGCAGCATATTCACGTTCAACAGATAATTATATCATATACTCTTCATCATCTTCATCTTCACCTTCCATATAAAAATACCTTATTTTATGATTCCATACTTTGAATACCTTTCAAAAGGCTGTCAAAATCTTTATTTATTGTTATTTTCCCGAAAATGGAGGAATCAAGGCAGGTTTCCAACATTTAGAAAAGATTTCCTGAGGTACAAGTGAGAGTTAATATACTGTAG